>NC_056733.1:1696130805-1696278305 GCF_019279795.1 Protopterus annectens | reverse complement strand
TTTCTGTTGACTTGCTCTTCTGATGGAGACCTGTATACACACACACACACACACACACACACACACACACACACACACACACACACACACACACACACACACACGTTGATATGCACATACTCACAAACAAACACACACACACGCGCTGATATGCACATACTCACAAACACACATATGGACACAAATATGCATACTAACAGGTTCATAATTTTACTACTAGGCAATAGACCAGTTGAGCCTTTTGAGATCTAGCCACTGCAATTCCACTAGCACAGCAAACTAGTTATTTCCCATATCTGTAAGGGATAGGGTGGCAAGATCTGGTGTAAAGTTACAATTTCCTATCCATTCACCTAAGTTAGAGCTGAGGCTACTGAGGGAATTGTTTTACTTTGCAAAAATCAACTTTGTTCCAGAAGTGTTGAATTCTTTGGAAGAGATATATATCATCCAAAGAAGTCCTGTTTATGTTGCACTATAGATTTAGGTGCCGTCATCTTGTATTTGTATTACTACTCCTTTTGCAGATGTGTAGCAGTACTAAATCATTTATTACTTTGTAGGACACACATAGCTTGCCCCATAGAATTCTGTAGGAGACAGACAAGATAAGCAGGGTTTTTAGATGCTCAGGGAAACATAAGGAACTCATACCTAAGATTATTTAGAGAACAAACACCAGAGCCTTTACGTTGAGTTAGGAGTTTGGACAGGTAGGTACCAAAGGGCATATTATATTTGAGTATAGGCCTGATGATGGATGAGTAGAGAAGGATGACCTCTTTTGACTGAAAGGAGATACACTTAGTAATATGTTGGGCATGGTAGAAGGCCTTCCTAATAATAGTAGATACATGGAGGCCAGAGAGAGAGTTCATTATGTACACAGGTACCTAGATTTCTAATGTTAGTGGCTATTTTAAGGGAGTGTCATTTATGTGGCACATATGTGACAGCTCCTTTTTCCTAAACAGTGTGATGTTACCTTTTTTGATGTTCAGTTTGATCTGGACACCATGAGATTTTTTGACTTAGAGTCACTTAGAAGATCTGCATGACTCCAAGGCAGTTAATGTTGGCTTCAAACTTAAAATCATCAGTGAACTTGATTAGCCAGAGGCTTTTAGCATTAGACTTGATATCAGAGAATTATTTTCCAAACAAATTTGGCCCCACACAGCACCCTGGGATACAGCACTGGAGAATGTCTCTTGGAGCATACTGTCACATTAAGTCTAATAGACTGATGTCTATTAGTGAGCTGGCTGGTAATCTAACAGATTATATAAGGATTTATGCTGAGATTAATCAATTTGTTGATAATACCATAGAGATTTTCAAAAGCATAGCAAGGGTGGGGTAAAGGGGCAGCCTCCCATGCACAAAGTGTTATGGGCACAATTGAGAAATGCAGTTCTGCAGTCTATTAAGTTACTTCAGTGCTTCATGTATATTTATTTGAAGAGCTGAAGAGCATGTATCTGGCTATAAAAACTGATTGGCTTGCTACAGTAAAAACCAAAAGTCCTTTTTCTTTAGAGACATGGATCAACCTATCTAGGAAGGCTGTAGGATTTCTAACATAAATCTTTTTTTGTGAGGATGTGTGGGTCTAACTTTTTTTTAACATTTCACTTGAAGAGATGAGGAGTGGGGCAGTATATCAAGGTTAAGCACCTGTATGGATTGAGTTACCCTGATCTAGTGCTTCTGTGACTCTTTGGAAGAAGTCAACTAGACTTGCATGATCAAACTCTTGCAAAGTTGACGTGATTAAGGTATAAGAATTGCAGGTCTTCTATGTCTCTTTATGAGATCCAGGAAGATGCATTCACCCACTTTGTAAATGACGCTTCTGAGGCTGATAAGTCTATAGTTGCCAGAGTCCCAGATGGGGTCTGCCTTGTGGAAATACATTACTACTCTGCCTGACAGGCCTGACAGAATTTCCATACATAGCCAGTGGAGAGGCTGAATAGTTTAAAGAAGAAGTCTGATAGGGAATTTTTAGAGTCAACAAACTGGGATACTATGTTATGAAGGTAAACCATATATACAATTTAGTTTTTTTTTTATTTTTAATGTTTAAAAATATTAACAAATTACATTTAAATTTCATACAAAGTAACTATTTGCAGTAGTCCATATTCAGTCAAAATAACATATATAAACAATTTTTTTATTTTTTTAAGTAGAGAAAAAAAATCAACATTCACTAAATATTTTTCCAGTAAACTTTCTACTTTCAACCAACTATTTCACTTGGAATTATTATGATTACTTCTCATCTCAATAACATGTAATTCATTATAACAAACAGTCTTTGCAATATTTGTAAATTCAACAATTCAGGGAGTATGTAAATTCTTCCAATTTTTAGTGACCACGTTTCTAGTCGTTGCAAAAATATTCCAAATAAGATGATATTGTGATTCAGGAATAACCTAAGGAATTAGAAAATTAAATATTACTAAAGATTTAGTTAATTTAAAATTATCAGACCATAATGTTTGCATAAATAAATTAATATTTTCCCAGAAATGTTCACAGTCAAAATTCATATGTTGCCAATCTGCTTTTGAACTAGAATTGCATCTCCAGCACTTAATATTATGTTTCTTGTACATAATTTAAATTTTATGTGGAGTAGTATAGGCTTTATGTAAACATTTCCGTGAAAATATCTTCCAGGCTACAGACATTGAAGTATTTCCAGGTGACTTTAAAATCACTTTTTATTAGAATCTGAAATAGTTTTATTATTTAACTGATAAAGAGGTCTTTGATATTTAATCTATATGGTTTTATTAATTTATAAGTATTTGATATGCACCTTTTATTATTATTTAAATAAGTTCTACAGTTATTAAATATTCATTAAGACCTGGAAAGTATTTTTTTATTAGAGTCTGTTATGCATCCTATTTTAGATACTAAATATTGTCTGTTAATTTGTATTGTAAGCCAAATGTTTGGATCAAAATCAAATATTTTTACTAAATATTCTAAAGTATGTATTTTTGTTTAATAATCCAGCAGCACATATTTTGTATATAAGGAGCAGTTAAAGCATGTGCAGTTAAGTCTAATGAAGTGTCTGTGTTAGTCGTGAAAATGCTTACTATGATTTTTTTCTTGTTTTATTTAATAAAGTTTGTGTACCAGAACCATGTTTGTTACCTTATTGCTGCTGGACTATTGGACGTTTTTTTTTCAATTGAGGTACTTTGTTCTCCGGACGCTGTTTTTATTCACATGTATTTTGTTTCATTTAATAATTGATTCTAAAAAAATTATATATCTTTATTTCTTAAGATCAGCATCATATTTGTATTGGAAGAATCTATATAATCCTTTGTAAAAGCTATAGGAAATAATGTAAATCTCCAAGCCTTTTAATCAGATTTTTTATAAATAACATTTATAAAAGTGTTTAAACTATTATTAATGCAATTAGAATTTCTTATTTTAAGGTTATTAAAAACATTCTTTGTTAACTAAATAAAATTAATTGACAAAGCTTGATTGTGAAGCTTTGAAATATTTGTATCCATTTCAACCCATATATACTTGTATATTGTTTTCCATTTTGCTGAGTAGGGCTTATTTAACCATAAAATTACTATTTTAAAAACTGAGGATAATATATAGTATTCTGTATCTGGAAAACCAATTCCCCTATCTTCAGAATTTGTTATATGATGTTTGAAAGATATTCTAGATTTATTAGGGTACCAAAAAATTGTTTTAGAATAGTAATAATTCTCATTAAATATATTATAGGAGGAGTGATCATTACGTTTTGAATAACATATAGTATTTTTGGTTAGATTATCATTTTAATTAAAATTAATCTTTCCTCCAAAGTAAAAAAAAAATATTTCATGTGGCTATTAACATTGTGATATTTTTATAATGCATTCAAAATTTGATGAAACTATATCTTTACAATTAGTCATTTAGGTCATACCTAAGTATTTCCTTTGGTCATTATTCCAATCAAAATCAACATTATTTTTTAACGTATTATTTAGTTTTTTTATTAAGTAGTAATGCTTTTGTTTTATTATTATTAAACATTAGGCCTGATACTTTTACAAAGTAATGTAATGAGCATATTAATGCTTTTGTTGATGACTCTATATTTCCTGTTGTTGATAAAATGTCATCTGCCAAAAGTATTTTAAAAGAATATGAATCCATTAACGCAAAACCTACAATTTTTATTAATTCTAATAAAATTAGCTAATGATTCTATAATCAAGGCAAAAATTAAAGGTGAAAGAGGACATCCATTTTTGTACCTTTATTTACTTTAAATCATTTTGAAAAATATGAACCCATTGCAACATAAGCATAAGAATTTTTATATAAAACATATAATTAAATATGAAATTTCTTGAAAAAATATATTCTTTAAGGGTATCAGCTAAATACAGCCAATTTACTGAGTCAATTGCTTTGTTTAAATTTAAACTTATAACTCATAATTCTTTCTTTTACTTACATAGTCTAGTTATGAAATGATTCTTTCAATATTATTTTGTGTTTGTCTACATAAGATGAATCCAGTTTGACCATCATCTACTAAGATATGTAACATTTGTATTATTCTATTTACTAGAATTGACATAAAGACTGTATAATCTGTATTCAAAAGTGATAGTGATCTATATAAAGAGCACTGTTTTGAATCTTTATCCTGCTTTATGTTAGGCGATACTAAAGTATACTTCCAAGAAGGTGGGATATTGGCATTAATTTTAACTTCTGTAAAAACCTTTAATGAAATAGTTAATGGTTCATTTGGGAACAATTTATACATTTCAGGAATAATCGCATCATTACCTGATGTTTTTTTGTTTTTTTATTTATTCTTTAATATCTGTCAAAGTATATGCTTTTCTATTTTTATTTGCTTTAAATTTATTTTTTTCTTAATATTTTTACTTAGAAATACTTTCATATTATTTTCTTGCTCTCCTGTATTATTCAATGTATTTAAGTTTTAAAAATAAGTTCTATACCATTCTAATATATCTTCTAGATCTGCAGTATTTTTTCTTCTCATTTAAAAATAATATTATGGTTAGATTTATTAATTTTCTTGGATCTGATCACTAATTTATGTAATCTTATTGAAGTCAAAGAGTATGTTTGTAATTTATATTTCTCTAGATTATTTTTTTCTGGTTTTAGATTTCTGCATATTTTAAGTTTAAATCAATAAGTTTATACCCTACATTTTAGTCCCATTCTGTATAAGTATCTTAGGATTATCAATTTCAATTTGTAACTTCTAAAGCTATTTTCCCATTCCTGGCTTTTATGTATATACCAATGATATATTTCACCATAGATGTATGCTTTTAAATTTCCCATAAAATGATATCAGAAACTTCTTTATTATTATTAAAATAATAATTGTTGTATTTCTTTTAGAAACATTTTTTGAATTCTTTCAACTTTGTTTTATATGCTGGAATTCTATTATGAGGAGTTAATCTATTTGTCTTAAATTTGATAATAAATGTTATAGCATTATGATCCAACAAAGGACATGATGTTGTTATAACTTTTTCAGTTTTGGTTATCAGTTCATTAGACATAAACACTGTATCTATTTTAGTTTGTGCACCAAATCTATATGAATAATGGGTAATATATCAATGAATTTGTAGTTGTAAAATCATTAATATCTTTTAGATGTAAAGTATCAATGACATTTTTAAAGTTTTAGCAGGAGCTGGACATCTAAACTTTCTCTGGGAAGTAGAATCTTCACTTTTCAATAAACAATTAAAGTCTTCAGCCAAAATCAAATTTTCTTGAGTAATTACCTCCAAATCCTGGAATCCAATATACATTTGCTAAAGTATATTTTTTCTGTAATTCAATAACCACAATGTACAGCACTCCATTTTTTATCTGACTATATCTCTTTTACATTAGGCTTTATAGCACTATGTTCCATGGACTAGCAGTGCCACGTCTTTTTTGTTCTAAACTGTGAGCTTGAAATTACTTTATAGCCTTTAGATTCCATTCAAGCAATATCATCTTAAATGTGTTTCCTGTAAAAAAAATATATGAGCTTTTTGTGTATTTAAATATTTAAGTAAATTCCCTCTTTTAGAGCTATTATTTCAACCATTTATATTCAATGAAATGTGTTTTAATTGAGTCATGTTAAAATTAAGACTACAAAATAAAAATTATCATACTTATTTTGTAATTTCCTTATAAAATCTAAGTATCTATTTCTAAAAAGATGAGATGGTCTCTCAATAATCATAGCATTTATACAATTCAATATGGAGTTAAAGCCCAAAAGTAACTTATCTAAAACAAACCTCACCATAGATACAGAACCCATCATGGAACAGTTTGTTCCTAGTTTGATCAGAAATCTCATTTAAACCACCCACTTTAATCTAAGTTAATAAAGTTCTCTGATCTAATCTATCATTTTTGCCACTTCTATATATTAATATCAAACAACTTAATTGCAAATATATAAATAAGAAGTAAGCATTAATATATGACTAATTTCAAAGCAATTACAATAAAACAGACATCTATAAATAATTTAGTACCAATCTAATTATTAATATCTAATGCACAGGTATAATTTTTGTAGAAATATTTCAAAACAATGTATCAACATTTAAAACCAATAGAAATGTAGAGGAATAAGATGATTTAGATCAAATTCTCAGGGCCAGAATGATCATCTTTTGAGAAAACACCACAGACAACCTTTGTCTTTCAACTGCAAGTAAATTATGATTCCATCCATCCATCCATCCTCAACCCTTTTTTCCCATTTTTGCACATGGGGTCAGGGTGTCACCTCAACAGTAACAATCATCTCAAGCCAAGGTTTATAACAGTGGGTGGCTAACCCTGCTGCTGTAGATCATCCATACTACTCACTCACACACAGATTTATCTTCTTCAAATAATTATATTCCAGTGACGTATGGTACTCTGCTGTTTGAGGCTGAAAACCTGGAGACTTACAAAATGCACCAGTCTTTAATCTCTAGAGATGTGACAGTGACATATTCAAATCCTTCTAAATATATCTAAAAGGGCTCAAAACTGAAGCAGGAAATAAATAAGTGATCTAAGACATGGAATTTTAATACATCTAAACTTTGTTTAGATATTATAACCTTAACAGATGATTACAATAACTATTTAATAAGGTTGCTTGAAACAGAAAATAAAAGGAAGAACTTCTATATTTATCGAAGAACATTTTGATATATGTATTCATATCCATTTAATATAAAACTATAAGTGCATATATGTTCACTATATTCACAAAACTGTTATTTGTATGTTAACTTTATATAAATTAATCACTATCCTATAACTCTACCATATTTAAATTTATTCCACATAATTAATTGTTAATAAATCACCACTCATTCATCAGTTATATGTATTTACATCTCCTAAATAAATGTAAATATTTGTTAAATAATTAAAACGAATATGATTTTTTCTTTTTTCTTTCCTTATCTCTGAAATTATTTCATCAGTAACATACTGCATTTGTAATCATGCAGCCCTAGAAACCTCACTATTACAAACACATTGTTTTGATTATATTTGTTACATGAATTAAGTTAATAAAATAAGAACAAAATAATGTTTACATGCTTGCATACATTTGAATATTAAACTATGCCAACAAACAAATCCAATTATAGGCTGCAGTTTCTTTACTGCCAAATTTAGCACTGATAGCCATGATGTGTGAAGGGAGGTAAATATATATATATATATATATATATATATATATATATATATATATATGTATACTATAGTATGAAACTGCTCTCCAGAACTATCTGAAAGCTTGACATCTACCTGTATTTAACATATTTGCCATGCAAATTTGCAGCAGCAATAGTATTCAAAACCTATCTTAATGACTGCATCATTATTATTGTAAAGGTATAAGTAAGTGTAAAACACTATACTGCTTCAGTTTATATAAGTTTGGGTATTCTTAATATGATTACCATGTTTATGAGTACCATGCATTGGTAGTTGATTGACAGGTATGGAAGTCAGCCCTGTACATGGTTACCATGTACTGTACTTGACATTTATCTCCCCATTTATTATTTCTGAACTATAGAATGTTATGGTTCTTGCTGTCAACACTTATTCATACATGCCAGTGCACTTTCTGAAAAATTATTTTGTGTAAACAAAACAAAGTGTAATATTTCTTGAACTGTAAATGCTGGTTTAAAAGGTATGAACAGCAAAGGTTTCAGTCAAAAAAGTCTTCTGTACAGTCGTAATAGTGCATTTGCAATCTTTAAATTCATACTATAATATGTTATAATGTACAAAAACACTGAATTATTATAATTTGTTTACTATTTTCCAAACAACTTTTCAGCTCATGGAAACTGTTCAACATAGGCAATACATATAGTGTTAGAGGAATTTCGTTCAATCATATTTGAGTTTATGTGAAATGCACATGTGCTTGTTTATGGAGATATTTATGGAAATATTAAAATTGTTTATTTGTATAATTAACAGTATAAATAATACTGACTATGTCTCAGGGTATACAAATTAAAGTACAAATATCAATGGCAATTTTATTAATATCACCAAAGGTTTCACCTGATTCAGTTGAACGGTTCATAAGTTACTGGGTTTTGGAAATATTAATTTACATATAGAAACATTGTATAGCTTCATAAATGCTAAAAGTAACAAAGAACTAACAATGTCACTAAGACTGTTCACTATGCATGGACTATGGCAATGTGTTTTTGTCTCCCATCATAACAATTCATACTGTGCACATCAATAGTATACTTGTCTTACTCATGAAAATATTAACATAAATAAGGAAATAAGAATAGAAAGTAAAGTGACAAAACAGTAATTAGTATCTCCACTGCAGCACAGCCTAGATTAACAAATTATAGGGGAGTATATAAAAATATGTGCTATAGGCATGAATGAGTTTGTTCTCCGACAGAGCAGCAAATGAAGTTTGTATTGATGTATATGTCATGGGCAGGTCAGGATTGCTGCTGCACATCATTGGTGAATCCTAATCTTTACAATCATGAAGCTGTTTTCATAATTCTGCACTTTCTCTCATACTGTTTAAAAATAACCTCTATATACACTTATTTTGATTTTTTTAGCTCCACTGTGCATTCACTAATCAAAGTCGGTCTGAATGCAGTACAGGGCTTTTCTTTTAACTGTAAACACATATTAGTGCATTGCTAGTTTGATTTTTATTGCATTAACTGAACATTTGTTTTCAGTTACTTTGCTATTTAGCTCAGTATTTATCTCCCTGAGCTAATGTTCCAAATACCCGATGAATGTTTATAATCACTTCTCCATAAATATTCAGTAAGATTCATACCCATCTCTGGATGTCGGGTGGGCCTTGTTACTGGGCATACGGGAGGGGCACCCCTCTACAACAACATAAACCAATATTCTTAAACTTATAAAAACAAACAAAAAATGCTTTTATTAAAATATTTAGACACTCACAAATTCATCAACAATCACAACCTTTGATCTCTAAATTTGCAACATTGATTATGGCTGTTTCATATTACATTCAATCTAGAAAAGTTAGAGTCTTAAGTGGGAAACAAATAAGATTTTTAGAACAAATAGAACTTTGAAACACTCAGTCAAGCTCTATCTCAGAAGTAATAACTTTAACAGATGCCTGTAATGGCTATCAGTTTAAATGAACAGTAAGAAAAATAGAGACCAAAACATCCATACTATTCAGTAAAACTTCCGATATATATATATATCTATATATATATATATATATATATATATATATATATATATATATATATATATATATATATATATATATAATTCAGCCTATTTAAGCTTTGTAAATACTTTTTAAACATAAAAGCATACAATGTCACTTTATTTACAAAAGCTATTATTTGTATATTTTAATTTACTATAAGAATAACCATTGTCCTGTGAAACAACCATATCCAGATCTATTATATGTAGCTAAACATAATCAATACATCACTCACACACCAGTCATACTGATAATATCATATAATTAATGCTTAGTTAAATTATTAAAATTAATAAAAAATATTATCAAAATGGGTTATTATCTTTCTGAAGATATTTTAAAGTTTTGTTTCATGGTAAAGTATAAAATATATAGAATAAATGAAATAAAATATTCAATTGTTTCTAAGCTTTTTATTCTTCTGTTTTACTCTCCAACCACTTTTTGTAGCTTGTCTTTTCAATGATGAACTCCAATCCATCTCTTCTGTAGTGTTAAGTAGATTATTCTTTTGAACAAACGAAACTGCATCTTCTAAGGATTCAAAAGTTTTGTGTCTAGCTGATAAAAACAACCTTAATTTTGCAGGGTAGAGCAAATGCATGTTTAGGCTCTGTAGAAAGAGAATACATGCTTAACTTTTTGAAACTACCAAAGAAGAGTAGTCACTGTCAAATCGAATAACAGTATCTTCTGTTTTTATAGGTGAAGCAGACCAAGCTGTTTTTATAATTAAGTCTTTGTCTTGACAGGAGATAAATATAACTATTATAGATATTGGAGTAGAAGAATGTTTTTGTTGTTTGTTCGAAATTATTGTAGCTAACGATCTGTGAGCCCTCTCTATACCCAAAGAAAGAACACCATAAATTCTGATGTTGTTTCGCCTTTCTCTATTTTCTAGATCATCCAGTTTTTCCAAGAATTTATGTTTAAAAATAAATTCAATATTACTTTCTCCTTCTGCTAGTCTACGATCAATGCCATTGATTAATTAATTAACATTTGGTTACTGGGGAAGTCTGACTGGACACAAGTCCTTTTTCAGCAGGGGCCTGGGAAGAAAAGCTCCATGATTATGAACAATAATTATTACAATAAATGAAGGATACACAATATTCATACACAGAAGTTAATATATATAATTTTACAATTTAGGGAAAGTGTCATGATACAGGAAAGGTTACAATAAAATACAAGTTTCATTCATAGTAATCATTGTTATACAGTTTTACAAGTAAGGGATGGTATCAAGTTACTGGTAACAGTGGCTATACTGTAAGAAGTATAGCGACTCCTATGTCTGAGAGATATAGGACATTCCTTGTATTATATATGTCAGGGAAACAGACATAAAGTCTTAGAAATAGTTGAGGAAAGAAAGGAGGAAGGCATTATATTATGCATTGTTGCTAGCCAGGAGTGGCACAAGAGTAGAGCCATGTGTTGGCATGATGAGCTTTTAAAGATTTTTGAATTGTGTTACTGAGGTTGTATTTGTTAAGTTGGTGGGTAATGAATTCCATTTTCTGGTTATAAAATTTAAGTAGAGGGATTCACCTGCTGTATTATTGCCTTTAGCTACATCCAGGAGGAGTTTATTATTGGAGTGTAGCACTCTGTTACTGGTGTAGGGATGAATTAAGTTTTTAGAACAGTTTTTTTGGGGGTGATACAGAATTTTATGGGCTAGAGTAAGTTAGTTATAAAGGATGAGTTGTGGTAATTCTAAGCATTTAAGTCACTTTATAGCTATGTAGTGGTGATACCTATAAGGAGTGTCTGTAGCAAACCTGGCAATTTTATTACAACATGAGTCAAGTTTTGCGATGTCTGTTTTTCTTTGATTAGTGAGAATAGGAGAAGCATAGGTAAGTGTTGTGAGGAGGTGTTTGCAAGCTATTTTTTCTGTATAGTGCACCCAGTATTTTGTGGACCTTCTTTATGGCTTGGGAGATGTGAGTATCAAATCTCAAATTACAACTGATTTCAAACCCCACTAGTTTATTGTGGGTGACAGGTGAGATAATGGTGTTGTTTTTGGATGTGATATTGAATGGGGGAGATGGTGGAGTGTATCTAGTCAGGTGGAAGATCAGCAGTTTAGTTTTATTAGGGTTCAGAATAAGCTGGGAATTAGAGAGCCATGATTTGACAGAAAGAAAGAAGGCTTGTGTTAGAGAATGAAGATCTTGAAGGGAAGAAGCAGCACATATTAATGTGGAATCATCTGTATATTGGATGGCAGTAGTCAGGAAGTCCTTCTGTATGGCACACCTCATCATAAAAGGATTCTCATCCAGGAAAAAAGAGGTCATCGTTCCCCTCTACTTGACACTCATTAGACCCATTATAGAGTACAATGCCCCTTTTGGAATGTACCTCACAAGACATCTGCAGCAGCTGGAAAGGCCACAGAAGTACCTCACAAAGAGGATTACTGGACTCAAACAAATGCCCTACACTGACCGTCTCAAAAAACTCCAGCTTTACTCCGTAGCATATCGCCTACTCCGAGGTGATTTCTGCCTAACATATAAAGCTGTGTCAAACCCAGAGCTGCTGAATGTGCTACACCTAAAGAAATCCCAATCCCTCCTAGCTAAATGCTCTAGGGACCTAAACCTTGTCACCACAATAAACAGGACATGCTGGAGGGATAGATTCCTATCCCAGAGACTTCCCATACTCTGGAACAGGCTACCCATCTATGTCAAGCAAAGTTCTTCATTAGCACTCTTCAAGAAAAATCTTGATGAGTGGATGGGAAATAGGAAATACACCCCGGGGATCACTTCTGTGTCTCTGCTCAACAGTGGCACAGGAAAATAACTTTCTTGGGTGGCGCAAGCTAGGGAACCTTGTTGGCTAGGCTTATGTAGGCCCTTGGGCCGATAGGCTAGTACCTACCTATGAACCTATGAACCTATGAACATGTACTGTAGCAGTATGAAGGTTGTTACTGAAAATAGGGAACAGTAGGGGGCCCAAGTATAGAGCCTTGGGGAACATCCAGAGTAATTGAAAATACAGGGGAAAGGTCTGCCATTGCACTGCTTGCTGTCGACTGGATAGATATCTTTGGAACCAGGCAATAGTAAGTTCATTGAGATTTAGATCAGATAGAACATTAATAAGTTTCATGTGTGTAACTATGTTGAATGCCTTAGAGAGGTCCAGAAAGATTGCAGATACAAAGTTTCCATTGTTTCGGTGGTTATTAAGTATGTCTGTGAATGACAGGGCTGTGGAGGTGCTAGGAACTGGCTGAAATCCATGTTGTGTATTAGACAGAAGTTTGTGAGTATTTAGGTGTTCCATGATTTGAGTATGTTTACACCTCTCTAGGATTATAGATGGGGGTGGAAAAATGGTGATGGGGAGATAATTTGTCAGTTCTTTTAAATTACTTCCTTTGTGAAGTGGAATTATATGGAAAATTTTCCAGATTTTTGGGACTAGATTTATAGATCTGTTAATAAGAATGACTACTGCATCTGCAGCAATTCTCAGAAAGTCATCCTTTGTATTATCTGTGGCTAATGTTGTGGGTTTTCTTTTTTTTAGAAGCTTTTTAATCATGTCCATATGAACAGGTTGTAGAGTGAAGCTGTTATAGTTATTGTTTGATTTAGGTGGTTCTTTGGGAATCTTGTTAATGGCTGGCCAGAATTTTTGAGGATTGTTTAGATGTTTTTTCTGTATATTGTGATAGTAGCTGATCTTATCTTGTTTGACCAATTTCTTTGCTTTATTTCTTAGCTCTAGGTATGACTGTTTAGAGGCTTGAGATGCAGTGTTATGCCATATATCCCAAATTCTGTCTGTAGATTTTAGTAATGATCTAGTTTCTTTGCTAAGCAATGGTGCAAATTTGGATTTAATTCTGATAGTAGTGGGTGGGGCATCTGAGTTCAGTATGTCTAGAAAGGTAGAGTTAAAGTAATTTACTGCTTCATCTAGGTTGAGAGAGATAAGTAGTTCCCAATTACAGCTTTTTAGAGTAGTAATATAGTAAGTGGGGTTAAAGTTTCTTTCGTTTCTTACTAGCTGGTAGGTGGTAGGTTTAGCCGGATATGTATGTTGCTTTAGCACAAAGGTTGGTAGGTGGTCACTCAGGCTGTTAGGTAGTCAGCCAGAATGACATGAATGAGCTGGTCTATTTATCAATATCCAGTCCATAATTGACTGGCTCTTAGATGATTTGTCAGTTCTACAGTGTGATTGGATTAATTGATTATATCAGTGGAGGTTGATGTAATTGGTGGGATTGCTTAAGTTACAAGTTAGCCAATCTATATTAAAGTCCCCATAGTGATTGTTTCATGTGAGAATACATTGGAGGCCAAGTGTAGTAGGTTCTCTAATATGGGTATGTTATTATCAGGTGGGATGTAGCACCTGATTATGTTAATAAATTTTGGGGGGTTAATTTTTAGTCTGGTAAGGATAACTTCAGCTTTGTCAAGAATAGGGGTGAATAGTTCCAAAGTATCAACATTAAGCTGATTTTTAAACAAAATGGCAATGCCACCTCCCTTTTTATTTTTTCTGTCATTGCATAAGATATAACCTGGTGACAAGATTTCATTATTTGTAATGTCAAGTTTTAGCCATGTTTAAGTTAGAAGGACAATATCAGGTGAATATAGTGAAAGGTTGGCATGTAGGTCATGACATTTTTAGTAATGCTTCTTATATTTATATTTAGCAATAAGAGGTCTGCAGCTTTTCTAGGGAGTTGTAGTGTGGTGTGACGGTGACTAGAGTGTTGAGTGGAGATGCTAGGAATGAAAGTAGGTGGACCAGGATTAGGATGTATGTCACTGCTGAGAGATAGTTTAGATGCTACATAGCTTATGATTTTTATGCTTTTTATGATTTTGGCCAAATATCTATCATATTTCAGGGATGGTTTGGCGGAATGGTGATGAGGTGGCAATAAGTAGGGAGTGTAATGAATTGTTGATAAGTTGAAAATGGATGAGTGGATAAGAGAATTAAAATAAGCAGAGTTTTGAGAATGACGGTAGTGGTGGCATGGTGGGGTGTTAAGTCAATTAGTCTGATATTGTATTAAGTACTGTAGCCAAGTATTGTCAGAATTGTTATAGTACTGAAGCATAGTTGGAGCATTTTGTTGCTATTTAAAGTTAAATGTTTTTCAGCTAGTGAATTATCTAGTAGGGTATAGTTTAGTTAGAGGTTATGGCAGCATTAAAAGCTATTTTTACACCTAGGTGATATGAGTAGTAAGTAATTTTATCGCTGAACTGTACAAACAGTAGAGAAAGTGGGAGAGATGGGATATTTTAAATAGTTATATTTTCCTAGTATATTGTTTTATATTTATAGTGTTATTGTATGATAGAGCCTTTGATAAAGGAGTTAAAGTCAGCTAGAATAAGAGAGCTATGTAGTAGAGTGGAGAGTGGTATTGTTAGGTTTTATTTGCATGTAAAGGATATGGATACCTGAGCTAACGTAGCATAGTTATAGGGTGGGAGTATTTGGGTAGTTGCTTAGATATATGGTTGGAATGGAGGGGAAAGAAAGAACAGGTTGGATGAAGTGGATAGA
Organism: Protopterus annectens; assembly: GCF_019279795.1. Taxonomy (NCBI): domain Eukaryota; kingdom Metazoa; phylum Chordata; order Ceratodontiformes; family Protopteridae; genus Protopterus; species Protopterus annectens. The sequence goes on along the minus strand of NC_056733.1, from coordinate 1,696,262,881 downwards.
TGAGTGGATGATGTCAGAGGGATTTGATTTGTCCATGTACAGGTGTGGTAGGGTATGGGACCAAACAGAGTGGGTTGGACCAGGTCAAGAATAGGAGCAACTGAGAAGAAAACAAGGGTTGAGCCAGGTCAAGAATAGGAGCTGCCAAGAAGAAAACAAGAGTTGAACCAAGTCAAGAATAGGAGCTGCTGAGAAGAAAACAATCAGTAAGCACTTCCAAATTAGTGAGAAGATTTGAAAGCAAATTATATGCACAAAATACTGTCAGATGATTTTAAGAAGATATAGCACAAGAAGATGTGAGAGATAAGAGTTAAACTGTACATGGAAATGAATATAGAAAGGAAGGATAGAGGCTAAGGCACACTGCTAGTATATAAATAGAAGGGGAGAATAAGGCTTTACATTTGCAGTGTGAGTGGGTAATAAGTATTGAAAACAGAGTGGTTTAGGTAGGAGAGGGAGGGGAGAAGAAAATGGTAACTAAATGATAAAGCAGTAAAGTGCTAGGACTGCAGGTAGGTAAGAGCAGTAACCAGGATAGGATAAATGAATGGGTAAAGAGTTAGAAAAGGGTATAGAGGAAGGTGCGGAGTGTTGGGGCTAGTGGCAATGTGCAGTAGATGAACAAGGGCTGTACTAATCTAGATTTTGTAGGTTAAAAATACACATACGTGAGAGGGGAATATCAGAGATGAATGTGTAGGTGAAGTGGCAGCTGATCGTGGACTGCACTGAGTGGCTTGCAGGGGTAGTTAAAGTTGGGCCTTGCTGCAACCTATGAAGAGAAAGAGAGTGGTTAAAGGTAGATCAAAGACTATTCATGTAGCATAAAAGTAGCAGTAAGTTCTTAGCAGTAAGTTCAGGAGAGCTAGTACATGCAGAGAGTAAGAGAGACCTTTTTCAGGAAATGAAAACAGTGGTTTAGGTACATAATATTGCTAATTTCACATCACAAAACATTGCCTACAATGCTAACTGTTTTAGCCATAGAATTAATTTTTACCTACCTAATGTTGCTAATTTCTCATCACAAAAAAAAAGCCTACAATGCTAGCAACTATAGCCATACTGTGTACATAAGGAAGGGAAAACAATGTATGCAGTTTCTTCAGTTGTTATGATTAAAATAACAACTACAAAACAAAGCATGAACATACAGCAGTTCAGTCAGGCACAGATTTGGGGTTTAAATCTGGCATACAGTTAAAAAATGATAATTATGCACTAGCATAGAAGTGAGGTCATATAAAGACAGGGTGGACATTGTGGCCAAATACTGAATTGTATAAAGTAACAAGCAATTATTAGAGGTAGGAAAAATGCTGAGTTTTATAAAGTAGCATGCAATTATTAATAACAAGTAAAATACACCATGTAATGCTAAAGTTATTACAACTGAATGAGGTTCTGTCACAGATAATTTTGTGATTCTGTGCTTCTAACTCTTGGCATAAGTATATGGCAGTTAGATAAATCAGCAACACTATTCCTGCAGGTTTAGCTTACTAGAATACATGTAAGGCTATACTGCTACTAAGCAATACAACAAGCAGACACGTATGTTAGCTTTGCCAAGGAGCTTGAGTGGACTGACAAACCAGAGTCCAGGAAAAATACACAAGGTGTTTTTCTGTGAATTATCTCAGTTATTAAAGAATTGCAGTTATAAATGCATTGCACGCAGGCAGAGTCCCAGGTCAGTCAGTACAAAATGCCAGGTCACCTCACTGGAGCTTTGGAGAGGAAGAAGGAAGAAAAGATGTCAGGGAGCACTAGCAAGAAATGTTCAAATCCCCAAAGGATGATAGGAATAGGGAAGAGAGGAGCAACAGCTAATTGAGATAGGAGAAGTTTGAGTTACTGTCAGTATGCTACGTAGACCTGGGCAAGAATAGAAGTTGCAGAGAAGAAAAGAATCAGTAAGTACTTCCAAATTAGCAAGACGTTTTTAAAGCAAATTATATGCACAAAATACTGCCAGATGGTTTTAATAAGATATAGCACAGTGTAAAGAGAAAACAGAAGAGGAGGGAGATAATTGTTAAACACTACAAGGAAAGGAATACAGAAGAGGGGGGACAGAGGCTAAGTAGTGCTGCTAGTGAATAACTAGAAAGGGAGAATAAGGCTATACATTTGGAGTGTGAGTTTAGGTGGGGGGGGGCAATGGTAAGCAGACAATAGAGCAGTAAAGTGCTAGGACAGCAGGTAGGAAATAGCAGTAACCAGGATATGAGATAAGTAATGGCTAAACAGCTAGAAAAGAGTTTAGTACTTTGGAGGGAGGCGCAGAGTGCTGGGGCTAGCTGGTGATATGCAGTACATGACCCAGGGTTTTACAAATCTAGACTTTGTAGGTTAAAAAATACACATGCATGAGAGGGGAATATCAGAGATGAATGCATAGGTAAAGTGGCAGATGATTGTGGACCGCACCAAGTAGATTGCGGGGGTAGTTAGAGTTGTTTCTTGGTGCAATATGAAATTGGAATACCAGAGATGACTGTGTAGGTGAAATGGCAGCTGTTGTAGACAGCACTGAGTAGCTTGCAGGGGTAGATAGAGTTGCTTCTTGGTACAATATGAGAGGGGACTATCAAAGATGAACGCATATGTTGCTTGTTCATCTCTAATACATAAAATAAGTTCAGATGCTTTAATACATACAAACATATCAGGAAGGATAGCAGCATCATTAAACATGAACGGACTAGTTAACAAACAGAGCTTACATACATAGATACATGCTTACATCTCAAAAGCTAACTACAAAATGGCAGTCAGGCTCAAACGTGCTCAGTATCTATACACTTGTGCAAGCCCAGGGATAGCTTCTTAAAAGTATATACACACATATTGATCTACATCCTCCCTATTAAAAAGATGGCCCTTTATGCAAAATGATATCAGAGCTAGACACACGTTACTATATACATTGGAAACAAAACACAATGGTGACATCCAAGTTGCTTCATATCTGCTACAGGGTTTAGAGATTTAACCATATCTTGTAACATAACAGTTGGGAGTAAGTTTTGCAACAGGGACAGTCGGTGGTGCACAACTTGCATCAGGAATGTCTGGATTTGTCATAGGAAAAGGAATGTCCTATGCACCTTCCTCTGGAATTGGAATACCAGACAACTCACTCTGAGATAAAGAGTCTTTCTCACAGGATATCTGCTGTGGCATAGGCTGGGACACCAGTTTCATAGTTTCCAATTCCTCCTAAAAATTGCTCCTTCAGATTCTACAGTGTACAGTCTCAGTTCTGGACCAATATTCTTCACAACACCAATTTGATCATAACCTTTGGACATTTGCATCCTTACCAGTTCTCCCTCTCGTAATGGATTGAGCGGTTTGCTGATCTTATCATAGTAGGACTTCTGGGTTAAGCACTTCTTCAACAGATTGGCTTTCACTGACCTGTTTTTTTTTTGCTACATGAAACCAACAATTGACTATTGATTGGTAATATGGTACTGGTTTGACTCAACAGAAATCTCTGAGCTGGTGAACTAAGATGTTTATCACAAGGAACATTTCTGAGATTCAAGAGATTTAGGAAACATCAGTATTATCTTGTTTTGATTTCTCAAGTAACTGCTTTGTACTTTGAACTGCACATTCTGCCAAACCATTTGACTGCAGGTACTCTGGACTACTTATTGTATGAGTAAAGTCTCATTCCTCAGCAAATCTTTTGAACTGTTGGCTTGTAAATTGCGTGCTGTTGTCAGAAATAACTTAGTGTGGACTACAGTGCAGCAAAATGACATTTCATCTTAGTAATGACTGCACTGGATGCTAGATTAGGAAGTTTGTCAATCTTGAACCAATTGGTGTAAGAGTCTACTATCACCAAATAATGTTGACCATTCTACTCGAAGATATCAGTGGCTACTGTCAATCACAGTAGTTCCAGAATCTGGATAAGCTAAAGTGGTTCCTTCTGTTGATGTGGCTTTGTACTATTACACACAGAACAAGATAAAAGTGCTCTCTCAACGTCTTGTGACATAAAAGGCCAGAATATTAGTTCTCTCCCGCTCTTTTGATAGATTCGGTTCCTGGGTGACCACAGTGCAAGATAGTAATATACTCTGGTTGCAAGGACTTTGGAACAATTACTTTTGGACCTTTCATTATGATGCCTTTGTCAGACAAAATCTCATCTCTGTATGGAAAATACGGTTGCACTTCTTGAGGTACAGTAGATTGCTTTGACGTCCATCCATGATTGATAAAGTGGTTGAGCCCTTGTAATACTGGATCTGTAGCTGTGATCTTTCAGCTCATCAAGACGTGTGGAAGAAAAAAAATTCTCATTTCCATGACATCAAAATCAAGGTTCTCATTCTCATGCTTTTCTGCAGTATTTCTGGGTGATCTGGATAATGTATCTGTAAGATAAAGAAGTTTGCCTTTCTTGTAGACAACACTGAAATTGTACTTTTGCAGTATCAGCATCATACATTGCAATCTGGCTGGGGCTGAATGCATAGGCTTTTTCAAGATAGTAACTAAAGGTTGGTGGTCTGTTTCAATCTGGATAGATCTACCATAAACATAATCATGGAACTTCAAACATGAAAACACAATTGCCAAAATCTCTTTCTCAATCTGGGCATACTACATCTCAGTTTGGGTAAGGGTTCTCGATGCACAGGCGACAAGTTGATCCTCTTGTAGAATGACTGCACCAAGACCAAATTTCAAAGCATCACAGGAAAGTGTAACTGATTTGTGAACATCATAGCATCTGAGAGTTGGTGAACTTGCAATTCTCTGTTTCAGGACATCAAATGCTCTTTGGTGTTGCTCTAACCAAGACCAAGATACATCTTTACATGTCAGCTCTCTGAGTCATGCTGATAATAGGCTCAAGTGTAGAATGAACTGGCCTAGGTAGTTGACCATGCCAAGAAAACGTTGCAGGGCTGGAACATTGTCTGGAACTGGCATCTCAAAAATAGCTGTTTGCTTTGAAGGACCTGGTCTTAAGCCTGTACTTGTAAATAAATAACCAACATAAGTAACATCTTGTAGCCTGAACTTGCATTTTATGTGGATTGAGCTTAATATTACCTGAGGTGCCCTTTCTAGAACTTTTCTGAAGTTTCTGTCATGTTCTGCTTTATCATGACTTCCTACTAGTATGTTGTCTACTATGATTGCACCAGGATACCTAGAAACAATTTGCCTCATTGCACGTAGAAGGACTTCACTTGCAGAATTTATTCCAAAAGTCATTCACAAAAATCTGTACCTGCCAAACAGAGTACTGAAAGTAGTGAGAAATGATGATTGTTTGTAAAGCTGAATTTGCCAAAATGAACTCCTTGCATCCAAGACAGAAAAAAAAATAGTGACATTTAGCATCAAGGCTGTGACTTCTTCAACTGTGTGCATTTGATGAATTTTTTTAGTGATTTATTTAAATCTCGTGGATCAGTACATATTCTGATGTCATCTGAGCTTTTCTTATGAGCTGCCACCATAGAAGATACCTATTCAGTTGGAGTTTCAACTGGTAAATCACACCTTGTTGCACCATTTTCCCTAACTCAGCACTGACTTTGTCCTGCATGGCTATTGGAACTTCATGGAATACAGAACTGGAAGTTTGCTTACTTTGTCTTCTAAAAGATCAGCATAGGGAGAAAAAATGTGCTGGTGGACTTCCTCATTATATGAAAGCAGTCCCATTTTCAAACTGTCTCTGAGCCCTAATAATGACTGGAAGTGCCTCTTGACCACATAAAATAACAAGTTGTAGCCTCTCCCAGCAGAGTAACATGAAAGCACTACTGAGCCTTTGGTTTGAATTTCTTCACCTCCATAAGCAACAAATTTCACACATTTTGCCAAATCAAGCCATTCACCTTTACTCTCTCTAGCAAATGTTTCTGCTGACATAGCATTGGACTTGGAACCTGTATCAACTTTGAGCTCTATGGGTTTGCCATTTATCTGAACAGTACAGACTGCTTCGTTCTTTGCCCTTAAATAGGTTCATAGGATAATACTAAGCTAATTGCCCTGAAGGGCCGCTTTAAGCCTAACCAATATCCTGAGGTCAGAATCAAACCTTGTATCCCATGTCTACAAGGTGAACCCACCCCATATTATTAATCAGGTAGGCCTGTTTGACAAACAATCCCTTTTTTGGGATGGGTGCCTGAGAGCAAGGTCTGGTTAAGTGATATGCTTAAGGTCACACAGCAGGCAAATGAGGGAATCAAACCCTATACCTTAGGAACTACATGTCACAGCTGAAACCCCTGTACCACCTTGACTGTATCATGAAGCAATGACACATCATCATCATAAAGAGTAGGCTTGCCACTGTCTAACTGATCAATGCATTTCTTAAAATGTTCCCTTTTAATAAAAGAATGTGGCCCTTTTGATTTACAAAATCTTTGAAATTATTCAATTTATTACATTTGTGGCATTGCTGACCAAAAGCTAAACATTTCTTACTTTTACTACACAAAACCAATTCCACAGCAGATAGAATCCAGTACCAGTTTATTTCCAAGAAGAAGAAGTCCCAATTCAGGGAAGAAAGCACTTAACCATTGTGTGTAAACCTGTTGGAAATAAACTGGTACTAGATTCTATCTGCTGTGGAACTGGTTGTGTGTGGATTGAGTTTGACTTTGTGGATTTCTCACTTTTAGATTCATGGCTTCCACCACAATTACTACACGTGGCTATGAAACTAGGTTGGGGCCCATGCTTTGAGTTTGCTGACTCACTCTTATGCTTCACTGAGACTGTGCGAAGTCTGGAATTTGCTAGAAAGTTCTGGGGTTTACCAGTGAGTGCTGCAGGGATTACAGATGCCATGTGCTTGGCCTGTTTCTTTTAATTATGTGTTCCATACAATCAACATGAGCTTTATCACTGTGCCTTCTAGAGCTATTCCTATTTGTAAGCATATTTGTGTGCTTTTCTATGAGCTCGTATATCTAACAAATCTCAATGGCCTTATTCAAAGTTAAATCACTGTCACAAAGCAAAATCTTTCTCAGCATCATCTTTTGTGCCACACACAAGTCTATCTTTTATTAACTCATCTCTTAAGTCAACAAATCCACATGTTTTAGCTTTATTTCTCAGGTCAGTTATATATGCTGCAAAAGTTTCACCAGGCTTTTGATCCTTTGTATAAAATAAGTGTCATTCCATTGTAACATTTGTGTGGGAGTTACACATTTCTATAAATTTACATTTTAAGCCCTCTGGGTCCTCCCATGACTCAGCTGGTACAGCAATATGATGCTTCCCCGTCTCCACCATAAACAGCAGGTGCATACACACATGAACATTTCCTTTCTATAGCTTCTGACCCAGCTAAATTAAGCAGAATAAATACCTTTGTATGGTCATCTTTATCAGAAAACACAGCCTGTATGAAAATTTCATACTCTTGCTCAAATACTTTCCAGTTCTCAGCAATATTACTGTCAAACAGAAGTGCAGTGGGTTTTTTAAATCTGTCTGCCATGCCCACAAAGTATACACAAACCCACTGAAAATATGTCCCTTGTAATTAAGTACGAACAAACAGTGCCATGAGCTTGTAATAACATTCAAATGCACAATAAACTCTGAAATACTTTACTTTGCGAAATATGGTCTGTAATAGCTGTATTCTGTGAAATATGCCTTGTAATGACTATACTTTGCAAAATAGCTTTACTGTATCACTGCACAAACATGCAAACACTTTATACACTTCTGATAACTTGAATATCTTTGTTTAATATGAAAAATACATATGTTTTGCAAAACAGCAGAAGTTTCCCCTTATTTTATTCATTTTATGCAATACAGACTTTATTTCAAACATTTTCCATAGTAATTCAAATATTTTTATCAATATCATGCATATCAGTTTAGCCAAAAATATTTACAGTGTTCTGTATGTCTCATTTCATATTATGCAAAAAGAAATAGTGCTGAGCAAGTTTTAATACCTGAAATTCTTTTCTGACTCATTTTGCTAAGTTTGCACATTTAGGAATAATCCACTCCTATGTATTCCACCAGCACATAAACAAGTGCCTTAAATCATTTTAGCCAAGCTGTTTCTGACCTCATGCCCCTTTGGTATGCTTCTACTGACTTCATGTCCTTTTAGATATGCAGCTTCTGGCACCATGTCCTTTAGATATGCCTCTTCTGACACCATGTCCTTTAGACATGCCACTTCTGACACCATGTTGCTCATTTGTCTCTAATACATAAAACAAGAAGGTTTGGGGTTTCATTTGGATGCTTCAATACAGGCAAAAACATTAGGATGGATAGCAGCATCTTTAAACATGATTGAACTTGTTAACAAACAGAGCTTACATACATACATGCTTACATCTCAACAGCTAATTACAAAATGGCAGTCAGGTATACATGTGTTGCATGTTTATACACTTGTGCAAGCCCTTGGATAGCTTCTTAAAGGTATATATACACACATATTGATGTACAGCATAGGTGAGGAGGTAGCTGATCATGGACCACACTGAGTAGCATGGAGGTGTAGTTAGAGTTGTTTCTTGGTGCAATATGAGAAGGGAATATCAGAGATGAACATATAGGTAATGTGGCAGCTGATCGTGGACTGCACCGAGTAGCTTGTAGGGGTAGTTAGAGTTGTTTCACAGTGCAATATGAGAGGGGAATATCAGAGATGAATGCACAGGTGTAGTTAGAGTTGTTTCATGGTGCAATATGAGAGGGGGCTATCAGAGATGAACGCGTAGATGAAGTGGCAGCTGATTGTGGACTGCACAGAGTAGCTTGCAGGAGTAGTTAGAGTTGTTTCTTGGTGCAATATGAAAGGGGAATATCAGCGATGAATGTATAGGTGAAATGGCAACTGATCATGGACTGCACTGAGTAGCTTGCAGAGGCTGTTAGAATTGTTTCTTGGTGTAATATGGGAGGAGAATATTAGAGATGAACATGTAGGTGAAGTGGCAGCTGATCATGGATGGCACAGAGTAGCTTGCAGGGGTAGTTAGAGTTGTTTCTTCATGCAATCTCAGTTATTAAAGTATTGCAGTTATAAATGCTTTCCACACTGGCAGAGCCACAGGTTAATCTGAAGCACAAAAACGTCAGGTCACAGGACTGGAGATTCTTCCATGCCAGATATTTGAAATTTTTGTTGTTTGATAACTTCATTAATTAGATCAATTTGTTTTTTTTTTACAGTCTTTTTTAATTGTATCTCTTTTAGTATCAAATTTGTCCATTTTCATAGATAAGTCCTGCATATTATTAAGCATAGACTGTAGTTCCTTCTTCGCAGAAGTTTATTGAGATGCTGCTTTAGAATGGCTTATTTTTTCTAGTAGTTGTTATGATTTATATTTTTGACAGGAAATTATTGAAATAGATATATGTTTTCATCAAATAGTCCCCGGTGGTTTTCTTTCTGACATTTCGCTCTTTTTGAATATTTTGATGCGTTTGATAATTAAATCTTGTCAAGTTTGTTTAAGAGAAGCAGAGCAAAAATCTTAAGCTGCTAGCTGCTTGCCATCTTGGCCACAGTCAATAATGTATATTAATATTAACTGTGCTTACATTACTTCTTAGCTGACTGCATGGTAACAAATATGAAACTATAATAAAAGACTCGTCGTCTGCAAATCTTGTACATAATCTTTGAATATTTAAATATATAAAATTCTTCCTATCCACTTTTCCCTTGTTATATTCCTCTCCTATCTAGTTTTATAAAGTTGACGCTGATATTTGCAAGTTTTCAGAGATAATTCAAACATTAATTATAGCAGTTACAACTATACTAACATTATGTAGAATAATGAAGTGCATACATTCTAGAATGACATAGCATTCACTCTGGCCCGATTTTTCTTCTGTTGTCCTTCTCTCGTTTCTCCCAGTCATGTTTTCCTTCATGTCTTGATTTAATCGGTTGACTCATACTTGTGTTTGCATTTACAATTTTGAAGACAGTCTTTGAGTGATGCTAACTTTTACATTGCATGTTTTTGATATTTAAAACATCCAACTTCCAGATAAGAAGTTTAGGTATTCTTGAAGTCTAAAGGTGCTTGGTCTGATAATTAAAACTGCCAGAGTTTACCCAGGAAGCTATAACTTACCTGCATGTTCCCTGAAGTAACCTAGTGATAATGCTGCCATTCCTTAGTCAGTAGAAGGACATCCTCTGGAAAAAAAAAATAATATCTCAAAACAATAAAATTCACTTTTGTAAAGGTGACAGAAATCATCCCCACCCTCCTACTCTAAGATTTATGTATGAAACCACCAGAAGCCAGAAAAAGATAAAGCAATGAAAGATTTTGTAGTTCTATACTAATATGTATCAGAGACAGTTGAATGATGAATGGGGAGTGTCTGGTTTCAAATCTATAGCTACTTTTATGTGCAGACTTGGATACTGAACCATTGATTTCTATGTTTGAGAGGTCAAAGTTCTGCTTTTATGTCTGTATGCTACTTAGTGCCTATCCTGTCTTCACGCACAACATTTCTTTTAACTCAGGAATTTGGGGCTGACATAATCATGGTGGAGAGAAACTGTATTCCAGCCTGTGTGTCCTCACAGTCTTTGTCTAGGATGACCTGGTTTTCTGACTTTCAAAAATTATTTCCCTCTGAGGCTGACAGTAGGACGCAGACCAGTTTCATGATTTCCCTTTACATTGTGGTTGGCTAATTATGCTACTCCTGACAAGCATCTTCATTAAAAAAATTTTTATACATTTTTAACTTGATTGTTTAACTAAGTTGTTGCTCAATTTTTAGTGCAGGCCTAGGAGCACTGTCTGGATAAGTGACTTCTTGGAGTCATACAATTATAATAAGTATTGAAGGAATCAGCCCCATGGCTGTGACATGTCTTCCATGTTATAAGCATGAGTAATACTGTTTATATCTTTGAAACAGATGATCAGCATTTACTTGATCCTAATATAAGCAGCTTTGTTATACATTGTGAGTGTTTTTTTTTTTTTATAAGGATCTAATTTTTATCTGAACTATATAAGGTTCTTCACAATTCTTAACAACATTCAAGAGAACTGTTGACAGTTTGCAGTACTGCAAAATAATACAAAACCTCTGAAACCTAAAGTCATTACTGCTTATTAACTCAAGGAACTGAATAAATGCATATGTTTAATTTTAATGTTTTTCAGTCTTAAACCCATTTATTGTTTTCATACATCATTCATCATGTAAAATACATCATTGTGCAATGACTTTATTCTTAATTTGTTAAATGAAATATGTATGTTTTGTAATTTTTAATAAATGGGATTTACATTAATAATGCAAAATCTTGCAAATATTAATGCAAGCCTTTGAAATTTTTATTAAAATTATCATTACAGGTGTGAAAATTGAGTCTTTTCTCCCTTGCCTACCTCTGTAAATGGGCACCAGCCAACATGGTTTACCCAGTTAATAAAATATAAAATAAAAAAATAACTTTTGATATAAGGCTATTTCATGAGGTGTACCTTCACATTGGGGAAAAAATGAAAACATATGAAGAAAGAGTTGACCACTAACAGCAGCTTCATTCATTCATTTCATAAAAGGCATAGAGTATCTATTTTAACAAAATAGAATATTAATTACAGAGTAACAGATACAATGAGATGTATTACTAGATCTATGAAGAATCTAACAATACGGTGTTATGATTATGTCTTACCAGTAATTAACTTAAACCCAGTAGTAGGCATTAAATTATCCAGAACCATAATTTAATAATTTAATAGAATTCTAACCATTTACCAATAGTACATGGATACTTCAGTGTATTATTGAAATGAATACTATGGTACCACAAATCCCCTTAAACCGCCACCTTTAGCTAAATTTCTCAGTCTGCCAAAAAAGTCAAGTAAACGATATCAAATCACCTAAAACTTGTAATGGTCTGTTTCAGGTGATATTAGTATATATCTACTAGACATAAAATAAGACTCAAGAGAGTTTATACCTCATATCCTGTGCATTCTATAGCAATAACAAATCACACCTAGTATTATATGAAACCTATATATTATTTCATTAATATTAGCACATGACAAATCATTTCCACAAACCATATCAAGGCTAGACTTAAGCTTAAACATTGAATGAAAACCTAAATCAAGCCTTACAAGAACCTGAAAAAGCATACCAACCATCAAATAGTGCTTTGCCAATATCTTGTAATTCTCCTAAGATTTTCCTAAATATTAGCATAATACCCTGCTTTAGTCTCTAGAAAAGACTTAATATCTACAACCTCTGCCAAGCAACAAACCAAACAGAAACCCTATGAACAATTTCATTAAACCCTTAAAAACAAAAGCTTATCACTTACTGAACTTGGTATTTCTGACCTCTCAAGCCTACAATGAATTTGCAAAAAGACTAAAGTTTACATTTCTAAAAAGAAAGATGTGTGGTGTCTGCAATAATCAAACTCTGAGTGGAGACACTTTTCCTAACTCTGTCCTTTACCACTTTCAGTCATACTGTAATAACTTAGCACAAAGCAAAGACCAGCCAATAATTTTAATTTAATTAATTTGTGCTACAACTTAATTTTCTAGTCCTAAGTAAATCAAGTTAGAAATATTATTTAAACCAGTGACAAAATATGAACTAAAACATAAACACATTTTTAATGGGCTGATCCCAACAGAACAAATTACAAGGAGCATGTAAGTATTCAAATGACCTTTACAAATGTCTTCCAAGGAGATTAAAGCCATGTGATAACTCAATAAAGGTGCTTTTTTTAAAAAAAGCCATGCTTTTAGAATTATAGAGTAATACATATTAGATGAATCCTCTTTTGGGTATGCATCATCGATAACCATCTATTTAAAACAAAGATGGGATTCTTCCCTTTTCTCTTCAAACAAGACATATTACTCTCCACTGCGCTGTCTAACCTTTTGTGTCTGTTACTGTTAGCAATTAAGGCAGTTTATGAGGTCCTAGCATATTTTCATTTTTGTCTCACTGTTCATATGATATAAGTATGACATTTGATCTCAATAAATGTGCAAAAGTAACTTGCATAAAAGGAAAACTACAGTACCAGGAAAATCCCAACTTGAAATAGAAATGTGATGTGATATAAAGTCACTTCAATTTGAGGGAGTGTGTGTGTGTGTGTGTGTGTGTGTGTGTGTGTGTGTGTGTGTGTGTGTGTGTGTGTGTGTGTGTGTGTGTGTGTGTGTGTGTCTGTGTATATATACATATATATATATATATATATATATATATATATATATATATATATATATATTTATATATTTGGGAATAGATGAAGGGTCTGCAATAAAACATGAACAGGTGAGAGCAAAGTTTTGTAAGCAATATTTCAGAAGACTGATGCTAAAATGATAAACTGCCCTGACGACTAGGAATAAAGTTCAAGCTATAAATAAGTTTGCTCTTCCTGTTCTTATTGATGGCCTTGTTGTGCTTGGCTGTCCCCAGGCAACATTGATTGAGTTAGACAAGAAAACAAGAAAGATGATTCATCCTTTTCAAATGGTATATAATAACTAGCGTATACCAAGATTATCTATCTCTTGCTCTGAAGGAGGTGTGGGCCTCCTTAAAACTGACTACATGTACAGGTCTGTAATTATGTGATTACGTATGTATTTGCTGGCCTCATCATATCCTAAAATAGTGAAAGTTAAAGGATGAAGAAAAGAAATCTAATATGATATCTTTACTTAGTTTATTAGAGGCATTGCAGAAAGGAATGGGCATGGAAATCAAACCAGAGGTAGATGAGAATCAGCAACACAGCATGTCCAAAAATGAAAGAATATAAAGGAAAGGACCAGAAGAAGAGGAAGGAAAATTAGAAAGCTCACAAATATAGTGCCAAGTATAGAGAACTCCTATAACAACCAAATGCTCACTATGATTTGATGCAAGATTGGTACAGAAAAGGTTCATTTAAATCAAAAGATGAAAGGCTAATAATGGCAACCAACATAGCGGACTACATGCCCATTGGTTTACAAATTTTATAGAAAAAGTGAGAAAAACAGACAAATGCAGGTTCCATAAAACAGAACTGCAAAAATTAACACATCTTGTTGTTGGTTGTTATACACTGATAGCTGAAGGTCTGTATAATGAAATGCACAATAATATAGCAAGGTTGGGAGGGGGTGGTTGGTATAGTGGTTAACGTATTCACCTTATAGGCACAAAGTGTAGGGTTTGATTCTCACATTGGATAACTGGCTGGGCTTGAAATGGCCCACACGGGTAGTTAACCTAAGACTAATTTATGGTTAGAGGATGGCATAATGGTTAAGGTGTTTACCTTACAGATACAAGGAGCAAGTTTTGATTTTCACATGGGGTAATTAGCTAGGCTTAAAATGACCCACAAGGGCAGTTACCTATTACTGATCTGTGAAGACTGTTGTACTGAGAATTCTACAAACACTGAAATATACAGGTAAATACACAGGTAGATGAGAAGCACTGAAAGCATGAGCCATGAAGCATTACTGATAATGATGAAGTCTGGATCGCATGCGATCATCCAATACTAACAGTTAAGAAAATTAAAGTAGTCAAAGACAAAAAGACAAAAGTTATATCAATCTTTGAAACTGCTACACCCTATAATTATAGTGTCATATGTACTAAAAGATATGAAGTCATAAAATACCAGGATTTGCAAGCAGAAATGAGAGCGATGTGGAATAAGGATACCTAGACAGGTCTAATAGTAATGAGAACAATAGGACTATTTAAGAATTTGTGATCATACTTAAATATCTTAACCAGTACAGGTAACCCTCTATGAACTGCAGAAGGAGGGTGTGTTGCAGCTGTTGAGAAGAGACACTTGCCTAACATTAGAGACTAAATCAATACTAATTTTATTAACTCTAGTCATACCCTGACTTAGGAATGGGGTTTGTTCCCTTTATAGCATTAGATACCCAAATCATTTAAGAAAAATATAATATCCATTGCTATTTTACTGTTTGACTATGTCATAGAAGAATTATGATAAAAACGTATGAGAACAAGACAAAATACAATTTAGTGATTATATTATGTTATTTATTAAAATTCCAGTCAAACCAACTAATACGGGTCTATATTAGATGAACGAACACTTAAAATGTCGAGCACGATATGCTTGACAGCTTTTAAGCGAAAGTTCATCTAAGCAAAACCCAATAATGTCAACACAAGCAGTTTCGAAAACTTATAGTTGGCCTGCCATCAGGAAGCCAACGGCTGACGGCTAAAATGTACTGTACACCACTAACCCCCCCCCCCAAAAAAAAACAAAAAAAAACCAAAACCAAAAACAAATCAACAAACAAAATAAAGTGGGGGGCTTCACCCCCACACCCCCCAATGTGGGGAGCTGTGCCCTCCACACACCCTCTACTTAAATATACCAACTCTGAGATCACACCACAGTGGAGGACTGTCATAACATTACACAGGGTGAATGACAAGACTGCACCACACTGGAGGACTGTAAGAATGGCTAGACAAGGTGAACATTCTGACATCAGCCGTTGGCCTCCTGATGGCTGGCCAACTACAACTTTTCAAAACTCCCTTTTTACACATTCTTAGGTTTTGCTTAGATGAACGTTTGCTTAAAAGCTGTCGAGCATGTCATACTCGACATTTTAAGTGTTCATTCATCTAATAGGGAACTGCTGATACAATGTGAGATATCACTTTTGAATAAAGGCCACCTGGCTCAGATGGCCCCTTCATTTGGTTTCTTAAGAGATTTGGTGACACTGTGTCACAGCACATATGTGACACATTCAACATTTCACTGTCATAGCAAATTTTCTGTGGCAAAAGAAAAAAAATAATTACCCTGATCCCAGAACTGCCGAAACATCCAATACTTTATACTTATCACCTGCCTCCAACTTACATCATCTAGAGTAGATTTTTTTGTTAGAAAAAGTTAAGTACAACCAGATTGACTTCCTGCTTCTACCAACTCAACATTCTTTCTTCCAATCAGCATGGCTTCGTAACACAGAAACACATCCAGAATAGTTATACACACATTGACTAACAATATACCCATTAAGATAAACTGAGGGCTCATTTTCAGAAGCCCTTGTTATTGATACTTCAAAAGCATTCAATTGAGTTAATCATAGACAACTCAATCACCATCTCTATGTTTTACTTCTTTTATTACGGACTGGTTCATTAGTTACCTCCCTGATAGCATCTTCTCTATGAAATATTACAATGGAAATGCTTAGCATATCTTACTATACTTGAATAAAAAGATTAATAAATCGTACCCACTAAGTGAAAATAGCTGCTTCTTCACTGAATAAACAGTTTCACATAGTGTGCAATTCTTGAAAAATATAGTCGTATTATGAAATGTCTAATTAAAGATGGCTTAATATGCAAGCTTGAGAAAGGAATCTCAGTGTCTTATTTTTATGAAATAACAGTTTTAACTTATTTGCCTAAATGTTATACAAGTTTAGTTCAGCTTACATTGAACAAAATACTGATTAAAAGCCTACATGAGATGACCCTACTTTCTGTACTATCCCTCCTTATAGCTATATACCAAGCTGTAGTTTCTCTTCTTGAAAACTCTCTTGACTACCTGCCTCTTTTATTCTATCTTGACTTGCGTTTCATACCTGCTGATAATTTTCTTTTTGTAAACTCTCTTGACTACCTGCCTCTTTTATTCTATCTTGACTTGCATTTCATACCTGCTGATATTCTAATGGAAATATTATAATCAGTCAAACATATAAACCTCATAATCTGCTCATAAGAGAAATGGTTTACATTGATATTAAATATATGCAGTAAATGTATAGTGTGCATTATTTTAATCATTGTTTTTCATCTTCTTTAGATTTAAGTGTTAATTTCATTGTGTGAAAACAAGAGACTTTAGCCCTACTTGGCTCATGCATTGATGTATTACAGATAGAGTGGTGAGTGGAACATTGTCTAGCCCAACAAGAAAGCCCTTAATAGTCATCATGATGGTGCCACACTAGGTCACCCTGATTTCCCTTCCATCCACTCCATGGGAACTTACACTAAGCATTTACCCAGTTCTGGTGCCCTGATCTATGAGGCTTAAGCACAGCATGTAATGGGAATGTCTGAGCAGAAGACTAAAGTAGTACTTGGGGGCATGGTGGACCACAGACTTAATCCTTGCTTGTGATATAAATAGAACCTGCTGGAGAGATAGGTATGTATCCCAGAGACTACCCTGTCTCTGGAACAGGGTCCCTGTCCATGTGAAGCATGGTTCCTACCTAACCCAGTTCAAGTGTAACTTGGATAGTTGGATGGGGAACAGGAAATTCATCCCTGGTTTGGCACCTATGTCTGTAATGGATACAGGCTACCTCTAAATGGTTCATCTCCCAGGGTCCTGCTTACACTTATCAAGGGTACCAGAACTTGTCAGAAATTTGGGATGCATGGCTAGGCTTAAAATGGCCCTTGTGGTCATTCGCACAATAAACGCCTATGAACCTATGAGGGAAAACACGTGAAAAAAGAATGAAAATACATTGGGCCGGATTCACGAAGGCTTGCACGGAGTCTAAGAGTAGTGTAAGACTCCATGCAGCCTTCGCGATCCAGGAACAGCCAAAAGTCCGTGTAAGAGTCAAGCTAAAACGGCTCTTACACGGAGTGGGCGTGGATAAGCTAATCAACCCACTTGCAGCCGAATAGCATGCAAATGAGGCTGATTAGCGATCCAGGAAGCCCAAAACAGCTCGTGTAAGAGCCGTTTTAGCTGCAGAAATGTACTCAGTTGACAACTGAGTACGTTTCTGCAAACACGGTAATGGAGCCGTGTCAGCTCCAAATAAAGGGTGCATATGTGATAGGCAGCATGCCAATGGCCAAATATGTGGCCATTGGCAAGGTGACCCCATGCAAATATATTAAAAATATAAATGTTTTTCGGCAATTGCCGATGTTTAAACCCAGCGCAGCCCCGCACAAATGGGCTGCGCTGCATAGAACATAAAAACGAAGGTTTTAAACCCACAAATGTAGGTTTTATGCAATACATGGAATGTCAATGGAGGGACCAGCAGAGCAAAACCAACATGGCCACCGTGTAGTGGTTGCTAAGGGGGGAAGCTGAGTCTAAGAGATGTAACTAAGCATTAGTAGGCAATCTGATGCAAATGAGTGTAAGGATACTGAATTCCACTGTCACATAGCAAATGAGCACATTCTGAGTAGTGTAAGAGTTACATACGGGGGAGGAACAGAGTAGGAGGTAGGTGACATCACAGGGGGGAATGGTAGAAAGAGATGCAGTTCATTGGAGGTTAGAGTTACATGACAGATGTCAGACAGATATCAAGGAAAGAGGTGTGCCACTAAGTAAACATGAGAAAGTCAAGAAACCGAAGGTGTACACTGTTGCCTACACCAAAGTTTCTTGCTGGACGTGTATGCGCACGTGTGCGCACCATGAAGCGCGAGTAAGGCAGTGTGCACGCGTGTAAGGCAGTGTGCACGCGTGTAAGGCAGACTCAGCATGTGGGAGCGTGTTGGGAGATGTTTAACACAGTGTGCGTGGGCATGCACGTGTTTAAAACCAAATAAGCAGATTCTGAACTGTGTAAGTATGTGTGCGCACGTGTAAGCCACTGTGAGCGTGTTTCTGCTGGTTTGCACACGGCTCCACCCTGAGGAAACAGAAAGGAAAAAGGAAGCAACAGATGTAGTAGGAAGTTAGCAGGGAATACTGCTGGAGCTAGCAGGTGAAAACAATTAGATGCAGGCAATTACACAGGCAGAATACTAGGCCAGCCCAGCACTTAAAACTCTGCAAACAGCAGTGCAGAATGTTTCTCTCAAGAGACACTGCAAGACAGGAGTTAAGTTATCAGAAGTGAAAACTTGAAAAGCTGAACTCAGAGCAGAAATGTTAGGGGCTGCCATAGCTGTCATAATGAGACATAGGCGACTTGCTGAGGGTGGTGACAATGCAGATGGTGCCAGACAACCCACAGTGAGGAGACGGAGAAGAGTGTACAGGCCCAGGGTCACCTACCACGGGTTACATGAGCTGGAGATAGTAGAGTGCTATAGAGTGGACAGAGACCTCCTGCAGCAAATAGTGGAGCTGTGCAGGCCACGCCTCACACACAGAACCAACAGAGGGAACCCATCCCAGTGGAAACCAAGGTATGTGTTGGCCTAAGAATACTAGCAACAGGTACCTTCCAGAGACCAACTGGCGATATGATGGGGATATCACAGGCATCAGCTTCCAGGGTACTGCACCAGTTCCTGGATGCCATGTCAGCACATGTCGGTGATCATGTATACTTCCCCAATGCCTGTGAGGTATTGGCCAGCAACATGCGTCTCTTCCAGCAAATAGCGGAATACCCTGAGGTAGTGGGTGCAATAGACTGCACGCATACGCATCAAAGCACCAGCCGGTGAGCGGGTAGGGCATACATCAACCGCAAGGGCTTCGCCTCCATCAACTGCCAGGTCATGTGTGATGCCCAGGGCATAATAATGAATGTGTGTGCTGGCTGTCCTGGGAGCTACCACGATTCCCACATCTGGCATTTGACGCAGCTGTACCAGACATTTGCCAATGGGGACATCCCGCACGGACACCTAGTGGGGGATGCAGGGTATGCACTGGAGCCGTGGCTGATGACACCCATCAGAAACGCGCACACACCTGAACAGGAACGCCATAATGAGGCACACGCACAAACACGTAATGTAATAGAGCGTGTGTTTGGGCTGCTCAAGTCATGGTTCCGATGTCTGGACACATCTGGTGGAGCCTTGCAGTACACACCAACTACATGTACCCAAATTGTCATGGTATGTGCTATGCTACATAATATGATCTTGCGAAAACAGCTGCAGCAGGACCAGCATAGGGCTGGGCCAAACAGCCCCCCACCATTGCCAAGGCCACCACAGGCACAGCGTGACTCAGAGGAGGAACAACCTGAGCCTGCCCCAGTAGGCAGAAGGAGGCATGCCCAGTATGCCCTGGCCTTGGCAAAGAGGCAACGCATAGCACATACATTGGCTCAGTAGGAACCTTGGGAATGATACCCCTCTCTGACTCACTCATATAGTAACAGGGATGCCTAACGTGACACAACCTGCTCTCAAACATGTACAGGGAAGTGTAATATGCTCATCCGACAGAGGCAGCCCTGCAGCACTACCTGAGGCATGAATGCTATGTGTTAAGTAATGTAACACCAAGTACCATATGCACACCTGAGGACCCTGACTAACATCCTACCCTCAACAAGCAGCATGCCACAACATGACAACAAGATGATCAAGTGCAACAATTGACTGAAGTATCGCAGTTACTCAAAGGGGACCCAATGTGTGCCAGTCTGGGATGACATGCTGAGCATGACATGATGCACCACCTGCTAGGACTGGCGTGCACCTATCAGTGCAGGCCGTATGGATACTGGCAAAGGCTGTTGTCACGCACAGTGTGCCCTGAATAGGTAAGGCTCAAAACACAAACCCATCTCCATAGGTACCAGAAGTGATAAGAATAAGATAAGGGATAAGTTCAAACAGCAAGATGCATGCAGTCTAAGCTCACCCAGTATGGAGAATGTTGATAACTGTGCTGTAACAGAAAACTGAGGCAAGGCTCACAACAGCACCCTAACACTACCAGGTTACACCTCATACTGTGCTGTACAGCCTCAAAACTTGGAACAAGCTACAAAAGGAGGGTGACTAGCAAGAATTGTCAAGGATAACCACACCCCATGTTGGTACCACCACAAAAAGCAGCATGGACTAGCCATGCTCAAGTAACAGTGGCTAAAACTGCCCCCCAGTTTATAGCCTGCTACAGACTACTGGCCCAACACCAGGAACTGCATCCAGCCTATGCTGGAATACATGAATATATCAAGTCCTCCAAACCACATTATATTGGGCGACTGCAAATACCCAGACATATAGACTGGGAGCATTATACCAGCTGCAACAGTGTAGGTCAAAAGTTCATCGAATCCACAAACCAAAAGGCCCAGGAACAACGTACCACCCCCACAAGAGGGGTAAGCATGCTGGATGTGATAATCAGCAACACGGGTACAGGATGTCAAGATGAGAAGTGTATTGCTCACTGGTAAAACCAGACCATATAGTAATCACACTGGATATACAAATCCTGACCACAGTCCCTGGCCGGAAAACCACAGTGGAAAACATGTGCGAAGCAATATTTGCACACCTCCAAACTGATGTGGAATCCATTAAAGGTCCCGTGCAGGTGCAAAATATGGGCCACACCTCAAAACCTGTAATACAGCCATTCCATGAACACTGCCAGGAATGCTTGGATTATGCAGTCCTAAATTAAAACAAGACACAGTGCCTAAATCTGGCATGGTGGACACCAGCCATAACCAAAACATGCAAGAGAATGAGGAAGCTACTACATGATAGAGCAAACATGAACAATGAAGTAATTACTGATCAGTAGTATGGCAATAAAATCTGTCCACACATGAAATCCACTAAGGCCAGCCACAACAAGTGGAATCTGTGAATCCTGAGGCAATGTTACACCTGCCCCAAGTACACAGACAACCCCCAACTCCACCCAAGAAATACAAATATATGTGAGAGATGCAACCATCCATCCAAACTGGAGGCTGAGCTCCCTCAACTCAGTACTCCCAAAACAAGTCAGTAGGAGAAGGTAACCACACACACCACAAACACATACCCACATAGACCTATCACAACTGCAAACCAAACACATAAACACAGAAATACATTCCCGGAGGCAGAAATCACAAACACAGCACACCAACAGAGGCCTCTAAAGCAGACACCCAATGAAACAGCCTCCAAACATAGCACATGCAACACATAGCACACAAAGCTGGTGTGCCAAACAGTCACAGGCCAGAAGGAGAAACAACATGCTTGATACAGTTGTAATAGGTGACTCCATAGTCAGACACACTGCTGTCCCGCACACCAGACTGAACAAGGGAAAGGGTACAGTAAGCTGCCTGTAGGCTGCCACAATATGCCACATAACAGAAATATGTAGGTCACTCCAAAGCAAGTAGAAATATGATGCAGTCATAGTCCATGCTGGTGTGAATGACCTGAGATGTACTGCCCTAGACCACATGTAAAGAGACACAGATGAGCTATCCGATTATGTAGTCCAGGCCGGTATGACACTCACCGTTCGCAGCATCCTACCCTTACCAAGAATAATGCCACAGTACAAACACGGAATGATCAGTCATAGCAAGTAGCACACTTACTGGTGTCATTCCAAGGGGATCCAATGTCTGTCTGCTCGGGATGTCATGCTTGACAAGCCACGCAGCTGTCCTTGGGATGGCCTGCACCTGTTACCCCTAGGCGTCTGAATATTGGATAAGGCCTTTGCCACCTCCATAGAGCCTTTTGTAGGCAAGGCTGAAAAGACTGACCCACCACCCTAGAAAACATAAATGGGAAGAAACATAAGGGAAATGCTGACCAATGCCAGATGTGTACACCCCAATATGCATGCTCGAGGCCATCCCCAGAATAGAGAACATCGATGTCTGTGCAGTGACAGAAACCTGCTGCAAGGCTCCTGACAGCACACCAGCACTACCAGGTTATACCACGTACCATGTGTCATGGCCCCAAAACCTGGAACAAAACATAAAAGGAGGGTGAGTATCCATAGGCAGCACAGACACCCATACGTCCAGGTAACTGACAATGCACAAGGCAGTGGAGTTCACCCATGTGCAACTAACTGTAGGCAAGACTGCTGTGCAGTCTGTAGCATGCTACAGACCGCACTCTCACACACAATAACCCCCCCCCCAACCGTCCTGAAGACACTGGACAGTATGAATGTCCCACCAATTACCAAACAAGGTACCACGAATTACCACATAGGTGGTAAACCATTATGTATGGAAGGAGTAACCAGGGACCTAGGGACACAAGTGGACAGTAACCTGTTATGTGACACCCACATTGCCAATGTGGCTAGGAAGACTGTCTACATTTGACACCGTATCAGGAAAGGAGTCACATCTACGGCAACATAGGTCACTGTGCCCCTATATTTTTCTCTAATCACACCCATAATCTAGTACAATGCCTCATATGGGATCTACCTTACCTGACACCTGCAGCAGTTAGAAAGACCTCAGAGGTACCTCACCAAGAGGATAAAGTGTCTCAAATATATGTCATATGCTGCCTGGCTGTAGACACCCCAGCTGAATCCAGTCGCATACTGCCCACACAGAGGCATTGCATGCCTGTTGTAGGAGGCTATGCCCAACACAGGAGTAATGGACATGCTCCACCCCAGAAAACACATATCCATTGGAGCTGCAAGAGTGAGAGATGTCAACCTCAACAAATAATGAAATAGGATGTGCCGGTGGGACAGATACATAATCCAGAGGCTCCCCCCACCCTGGACCAGAATCCCACTCCATGTTAGGCAGAGCCCCTCACTGACACTGTTCAACAGGAATCTTGCCAAGTGGATGGATGATTGTAGAGTTACAGTGGGGGTCTTCACTGTGTCATGTCCAGACAGAGGCACAGCAAAGCAAATCATAAATGGCCATAATATCTACATAGCAAGGGGTCTCAAAAGCCACACACACTCTGGCTAGGCTAACAAATGCCCAGGGTGGATAGCCTAGTATGAACCTATGAACCTATGTAGATACAAATTGTATAGGACACTAAGGATAATCCCAAGGCTTACACAACTGATGGTAGGAGCCATGTTGGGAATTCACACATATGCCCTGAATCACACAAATACCACAAACACACACACATATTGCCAACATACATCCTGACAGGTGCAGTGCAAACCCCCCCCACCCCCACAAATGCAGAATATCTATCCCAGCAGACTGCTGGCCCCCTGACATTGCAGATGCTGAGGTAACAGACAACATCTCCAAAGCAAAACACACAGCAGCAATGGTATGAAATGGTGTCCTGGGCTTAGTGCAACATGGACTCTAAGATGAAGGGAATGCCAAACCACACTACTGCTCAATGTCAGCCTTACCACAGAATATGTACCCAAAGAGCAGTGTACAACAACAGTGGTCCTTTTCAACAAAGGTGTTGCCTGAATGGATACTGAACAGTACTACCCCAGAATCCTGAGAAGCTCAGTTTGCACAGCTATGGAAAGGATCAGCATGTACCACAGACATAAGGATGTTGGGGACCTACTGACACCGGACCCAACCCAGTGTGGCCTTCTCAAGTGCAGATCCTGCCCCTAACCATGTTTGACTCAATTGAAACAGTCATTAAGGTCATTGATGAGGGCAATGTGCTCCACACAGTGTATCTGGACCTTGCAAAGGCTTCTATACAATACCCTACATGTTCAGTATAGATAGGCTCACCAGCTTAAATATAAACCCACATGTCAGTAGAGGGTTGCAAACCAGACCAAGGACAGAACAGACATGGTCAGACATGCTTCAGCCATGTCAGACTACAAACCAGATATAACTGGCATCCCACAAGGCTTTGTCCTGGTATCTCCCTCGTCTGGTATATATGTCCCATAGGTACAGGCAAACATGGAAGGACTGTGTCCTAACATTTTTGCAGAGGACTACAAACTGCTCACCACATATGATCCACCAGCTGACACATGCATCCCACAAAAGGGCCACATAGAAACAGACAACTGGTGCCATAGCCATGTCAGCAAGCTAAGTGCAGAAATGTGTATAGTCAACCCCTGTGGATATACAGTAAGTGCCCACCAATTACCACATAGGTGTTAACCCATTATGTAGTTAACATGTAATGAGAGACCTGGGGACACAGGGTGATAGATATCCTGCATTGGACAAACATGTGCTGTAGTGTTTACAGAAACATACCATATACCCACCTAATCATGAAGGCTGTCAGGTCTACATAAGGGGAGGTCATTGTGGCTCTGCAGTCATCCTGCATCAGTGGTACAATTGATTACAATAGCCCCTGTGGGATGTACCTCAGCAGACACCTCCATCAACTGTAAAGTCCCCAACAGTACCTCATCAGGAGTATCAAACAGCCTGCACAGATGCCATGAGTTGCCTGTGTTGCTGGCATCAATAAACATGCTGCACCTTGTACAATCTGAATGGCAGTGAGCTATGCACATGAGAGACCTGAACCCCAGCACTGACTTACATAGGACAAGCTGTACTGTGTGATCCATAACACAGAAGCCACTCCCACCCATGAGTGAACCCTCAGCACAGGCTACCCATAGAGTCACTTATCAATCTTCCTCAATAGGAATCCTGATGGGTGGATGGGAGATGGTAGGTTTATCCTGGGTATCACTGTCATGTCACAGGTAGACAGAGGCACAGTATACTAACCATGACATATGTCATGGCAAACTCCTCTTACAATGTGTGTTGAAGGACAAACACACTCTCCAACTTGCATTAGACATGGACTAGTGTACATCGCTAGTGTTTGCAATTGTACACCTATGTTGTGGAATACACTAACAATGTTGGACAAGCCTGGTGTAAGTAGTTCATATCTGAACAGAATGCAACATGGTCAGATGTACACAACTGGCCCCAACCAGGCTGTTGTGCCCACTATCGAAATGTAAAGCAGTGATAGCAGTAAAGCCCAGGATACTGTCCACCACAGTCAAAGTACTACCAGTACACTATACAGTACTACAGTGTTAGGTCAGTGTGAAAGGATGTTGACAACTGTATGCAAAGTATCCCATGCAAACACTGCAGGCACAGTATAATCCTGTTGTGTTCACACACAAAGCAGTTGTACAGTAACTACACAACATGACACACAACCCACAACCATAAACGGGTGATAGTTGTTGAAGTTCACACACATCCACAAATGTGGTGGGCTGCAGAGTCCAACATATGGAATGCTCACACTGGGCATGCTCACACACTTTGACAACATGCCATGGGAAGGCTGAACTGGGCATGCTCACACACTTAGGCCAAATCTTGGTTTAGCAGTTGGACACACATATCTGGTATTGTTATGTATTATGCCAGGAACCAACCACATTACAGCATTCTGCCCAGTGCACACAGTTAAATGACTACAGAGACATACGTGATATAGTGGATCCCTCCCATATGCAAACATCTTCCACAGATGCAGAAGTTGGTCATACAAACAGGGAATGCTATGGCAATAAAGATATGCAAACAGTCTATCAGCAACAACTAATGTGCATTTGACAATTAAACATAATGGTGTAGAGGTCAACACTAGGCTGTTTGCCCTAGGGAATGACAGCTTAGGCATAGTGTGCTTGGTGTCTGCCTCCCACAGGATGCACATTCCCCTTTCTAAACACAGATGATGTCAGCACCCTATAAGTACAGCAGGAGAAAAGAAACTTCCTAGTAATCCGAATAGCGTGCTCTGCTAATGCGTCCGTCTCAAGTGTCATAACATAGTTAGGTAGGGGTTTCAAATCCTGCAAATGCTGTGTGTGTGTGAGTGGGGTTGGTGTGTGTGTAAGTCTGTGTGAGGGAAATGTCCCTTTTGACAAATAGGAAAAGACACTACAGGATGCACATTCCCTTTCTAAACACCGATGATGTCAGCACCCTATAAGTACAGCAGGAGAAAAGAAACCTCCCAGTAATGTGAATAGCGCGCTCTGCTAATGCGTCCGTCTCAAGTGTCATAACATAATTAGGTAGGGGTTTGAATCCTGTGAATGGCAAGTGTGTGTGTTTGTCTGAGGGGGGTTTGTGTGTGTGAGGGAAATGTCCCTTTTGGCAAATAGGAAAAGACACTACAGGATGCACATTCCCTTGCTAAACACCGATGATGTCAGCACCCTATAAGTACAGCAGGAGAAAAAAAACCTCCCAGTAATGCGAATAGCACGCTCTGCTAATGCGTCCATCTCAAGTGTCATAACATAGTTAGGTAGGGGTTTGAATCCTGCGAATGGCAAGTGTGTGTGTTTGTCTGAGGGGTGTTTGTGTGTGGGAGAGAAATGTCCCTTTTGGCAACTAGGTGAACAGACTACAGGATGCCCATTCCCTTTTCTAAACACTGATGATGTCAGCACTCTATAAGTATAGCAGGGGAAGAGAAAACCCCCAGTAATGCAAATAGCGTGCTCTGCTAATGCGTCCGTCTCAAGTGTCATAACAGTCAGATAGGGGTTTGAATCCTGCAATTGGCAAGTGTGTGTGTTTGGCTGAGGGGGGTTAGTGTGTGTGAGGACAATGTCCCTTTTAGCAACTAAGTGAACAGACTACCGGATGCACATTCCCCTTCTAAACACTGTTCAGCAGATGGCCATGGCTCTGGCACAAGTTGTCTGTTGCTATGATGCCCCTTTGGAAGATGCTTGTGTCAGCTGGAGAGTCGATTATGGTGGCCAGTTTGCAGTCATCTGCATATTTGGACAGCCACAGTCCATCCGTGTTGGCCTGTACCTCCAATAAATATATACCAAACAAGAGGGTCCCAGGACTGAGCCTTGTGGGACACAACCCGTAACTGTTATGGGGTCTGGCATGGCTCCAGCAATGCTAACCATGTGGGCTCTGTTCTTGAGCCACTGTGCAATCCATCTAGTGACATAGGGGCTTATATTTAAGCTGGTGAGCTTCCCTAGAATGCCCAAGTGGGGTATTGTTGCAAAGGCGTTTGCAAGGTCCAGGTAGGCTGTGTGAACCACCTTCCCCTCGGCAATGGCCTTGGTGACTGTATCAAAGAAATCAACCGGGTTATACCCGGTAGTGCTGGTGTGCTCTCAGTAGCCCTGAACCAGGCATCTGTTACTGCACAGATATCGATGTTTTCCATGCCAAGGAGTGGTTTGGGTGCATGCATCTGGAGGTTTAGACATCTGGCGTTGGGTAGCATTACTCTTAGTGTCTTATCCCTTGTGATACCTATGAAGGTGGGTTTGTCATTTGAGCCCTGCCTAACATAGGCACTATGGGGGTAGCAAGAGCCTTTGCCAATATCTGAAAGGCCAGGGTGACAGGTGCAGGCTGTCCCTAGCAAAGCAGGTTGTTCAACAGAAGATGAATGTGTGAAGGTGTAGTGCCTGTGATTAGTTAGCAGTAGCATATATGACTGCTCACGTGGACACATGCCAGGCAGGTCATATGCACTGTGTCACAGGCAATGTACATGTGAACAGGACAAACAGTGACAACCTGTCAAGTGGGACATGGACATACATATAGTAGGCTATGCAGATGGCACTAGGAGTCCACAGAAGCTCTATAACTATGCATTGCAGGTGTGATCAGTATTCCAGGGTAATTTCAAGCAAACATGCATGCAAACAAAGATACAGTAAACAGGGCTCCATGTAGTCCATTGTACAACAAACAAGCTGTACCAGTTCCAGTAGGTAACACTGCAAATATGCAGGCACTATGCACATGTACATGGAAATACACGGGTCAGATGGCTAGGGTCCAGTCTCAGTGCACACAAGTGTACAGAACATGCATGTACTGTCAGGATGTACAATAACTGGATAGAAACCCATGTGCTCATACCTGCAGTAATACACATGTCAAATAACAGACACTGAGCCTTCACTCAGTGGTTCCATACTTAGTAGGATGTATGCTCCTGGCCTGCCACCACAGTATCCCTGACATATATGGGGACTCTCCCTCCTGTGACAGTTAGTTATGTGTGTTGGGGCTGTTTAGCATGGTATGAGATGTGAGCATGCAGTGCTAGGGTGCTCCTGTGTGTCCTGTACCAGTCGTGTAGTACTGCACACATATCAACATCCTCAAACATCTGCATTGCAGAGTCTAGTGTGGGCAACATGCCACTTGCAATTTACATGTCCATCATTGTGTATTACTACATTCATTACCCTATCTCCTGTGCCACCTATGTATGTAGCCTTCTGTTGACATCATTACCACCAGTATGCCAACATGTGCAGATGATACACTATGGTACTTACCATGGGTGTAGACAACAGGACAAGACAATCACACACTTACTGCATCAGGCATGCTGTGATATACCCACAATTAATTCAGCACACAGTACTGTTAACAACATGATACTATTACTACACATCTATGTGGTCACCCTGTGCATCAGCAACATGTTAACCTGTACCTGCACAGTTGTTACAGATTGCAGGAGGTGGCACAGTTTCATCATATGCACAGGGTGTGAACTTGGTATGCCTGAGTCAGCCACCCATACCACCAATTGACATGTATGTGTATGTGTGTTGGTGAGGGACAGCAGTAGAAGGTGGGGCAATGTTGATGCAGTGTGTGCGTGTATGCGGTAGCCCTAGGTGTTGTCAATTTGCATGTGTGTATGTATGCACACAGTTCCACCTCATGGCTGCCATATACTGGTGTTTGTGGACAGCCACAGACTGTACCTGCTAGGTCATACAGATCAGTGTCTCTGGCCACGGACACGGTACCTGCGCCTTGCAGGGGTGCTGCGGACCGTATCCAGTACCAACCCAGACTGGGTACTGTCATCAGAAGCAGGTGTTCGTTGACTGGACACAGATCCCTGTCGGGCCTGGCCAGAGCCACG
The DNA here is from genome assembly GCF_019279795.1 of Protopterus annectens. Lineage (NCBI taxonomy): Eukaryota > Metazoa > Chordata > Ceratodontiformes > Protopteridae > Protopterus > Protopterus annectens. Next base: position 1,696,233,202 of record NC_056733.1, on the reverse strand, counting down.
TGCATGTGGTCTCCTGGGGCGGTCTGATGACAGCACAGACCCAGCATTGCTGGGGCTGCTGCTGGCACTACGGGGGCGGCCGCGGCCCTGTTGTTGTCCGCGCCGACTGCCAGCTGCTGCTGTTGCTGGCATATGGCCACATCGACGCCTCAACCGCCCACCATCACCCTGGCTCATGGACATGTAGTTGTGGAACCGGTCTAATATGTCCCCACAACGTCTGTCTATGACATCGGTGAAATCACGGATGGCAGCCGCAATGTCACGCATACTGTCAGTCATGGCTGTGCGACATGCTGCCAGCTCCCTCAGACCCTGTCTGGTGTACCGTTCCATACGTGACTGTGCCTGCATGACAGTCCGAAACATAGCTGAGGTTGTAAGACCTCTGTGGGCACGTCTGACAGGGGCAGTACGCCCATGGGTGCTCCCACGAGAACCCCTGGACATCTGTCTGTGTGGTACCATCTCTGGGCCATGCCCATGGCTGCTGTGTGGGGAGGCATGTGCCACAGATACCACATTACCCTGGTCAATGCCCACTGTATGCTGTCCATCACCTAGGGACAGTGGTGACAAGGGGTGTATTGGCAGGATAACTGTGCGCATTGATGGGGTCGACAGCTGTGTACTGTCAATCGGCTGACCTATGGCGGACCCTGGCATACCTTCCTGTGCCATTACACCGATGTCATCATTATCAGTACCCACGGCACCTGACTCAGGTTCCCTGCTACATGACACCAGAGCAGCAACAGAACCTGTGGGAAGGAAACAGGAAACACAGTTTACAATGTCTACACATTACCAGCGATGCACACATGCACAGGTGCACACATGCACACATGCACACATGCACACATGCACAGGTGCACACATGCACACATGCACACATGCACACGTGCACACATGCACAGCTGCAAACATGCACACGTACACACATGCAAACACGCACACATGCACACATGCACACGTGCACACGCACACACATGCACAGGTGCACACATGCACAGGTGCACACGTGCACACCTGCACAGGTGCACACATGCACACATGCACACGTGCACACGTGCACACATGCACAGGTGCACACATGCACACATGCACACGTGCACACATGCACAGGTGCACACATGCACACATGCACACATGCACACGTGCACACATGCACACGTGCACACATGCACACATGCACAGGTGCACACATGCACACGTGCGCACATGCACGTGCACACATGCACACGTGCACACGTGCACACATGCACAGGTGCACACTTGCACAGGTGCACACGTGCACACCTGCACAGGTGCACACATGCACACATGCACACATGCACATGTGCACACGTGCACACATGCACAGGTGCACACCTGCACAGGTGCACACATGCACACATGCACACAGTTTCACACAATTGTACAGTACTCAGTATGCGTGATATCAACACACAGACACAGACACACCTACATGCATACAAAGAGCACTACTAAGTGAGCCAAATAGTACTATTACTATCAACACTATTACAGGAATTGTTAATACACATTCACCAGCATGGATAGGCTGCATTGCAGTTATACCAGAGGGTCCTGCAGACATGAAGAAAATAATGTCAGTGGGCACAACTGTGACATTGTTACTGAGTATGATACAGGTCAGGAGTACAACAGTCGCCTTTCACAGGTCAGCAGCTAATATTGAGGATATCACACTTGCACAGTAAATACTATGGTGACAGCTACAAACCAAGGACACACCTCACACATGCATTAACTACCAGTGTACACAACAGTCAACTATACATATGACATATTACCTGCACGTTCACTGTCTTGCTGCTGTGTGGCTCCAGCCTCCATCATGATGCATGTCTGCTGCTGTTGTTGTTGCTGGTGGACTGGAGCCACTACACTCAGGAGTAGTCCCTCCAGTCTGGTGAGTGGGGGATGTGTAGCCACCCCACCACCTGTGTCGACCTGTTGCCTGTGGATATCTGACGCACGCTGACGGACATGTCTGATTAAATCACTGCAGTGATGTCGTACCTGCTCATATGTCCTATTATGCGTGCCTATATCATTTACCCGACGGACGAGGTCTTGCCACAGTGTAGCCCTCTCCTGCTGATTCTGGCTGGTGCGGGAAAAGAGTATTGCATAGTCCCGCACCAGGCTCTGGTGTATCTCCTCATCCTCAGCTGTGGAGTAGGTGGGGTTCCTGGGTGGGCCATGTACCTGAGAAAGAAAATAACCTGGTATCAGCAATATATGTCAGCAGACTTTGGCACACATACTACACATGCTACTTGACTGTTATGATACAACATATCTCACATATGTAGCATCTGTCTGTCTATTGGTGGATACACATGTAGATGGCCAGGTATCAGTGCTCAGCCAGCAACTGTGCAACAGTACCTGGCAGACTCCATACGACATACTACCAAACACCAGCAGTCAGAACACCGATTCAGGTCAGAAGCACCTCCTCACTCTGGGGGTTTGTATCTAGGTACTGTATGGCCTACATTGGCAACTACTGTGGGCTGACCACACACTGATTGCCCTGGATATACATATCCCACCTCCACCACCAGCACAGATGACTATAGTGCATAACATTACAGATACAAACTTTACACTTTGTAACAGTGATATGGTATCCTTACAGCCCACTGGGCCAGTGGCAAATACAACCCACAATGCTGACCCCTACACAATTGCTTTCTACAGACATCTCCAAGAATGCATGGATCATGCAATCCCATATATGACCAAGACACTCTCCACAAAGGGACAGCATCCTGTCTGGTGGACCCCAGCCATAGACAGATTGTATTACAGAAGATGGAAGCTACTGCAAGACAGAGCATCATTCACTGAAGGGAGGGCATGTCTGAGCAGCACTGGTAAGGATCTATTTCCCATCATACTGACTACATGGGCAACGTTGAGAGGGAAATCAAGAGTGACACTACAGATGACCAGGAGGCCTTCTTCAGTTATGTTAGCAACCTGGTCAGGAGCCATCCTCTATGCCCATAGGTAGTACACAACACATATTTCACTGACACCACAGATATCGACAACATTGTGGTGGACAGGTTCAGTGCAGGTGTCACCCGCCCTCTCCCCTGTAATAAGGCATAGTTATCCCAGCTGACTGTAACCTCCCGTCATCACAGATGTCCAGGTGAGAGACACCCGCAGGACAGCAGAATACACAACATGGATGGGACCTGATGGTATCCCCAGTTGCATGCTACATAACCTCTGACAGGAGCTAAACACACATATAGAAGTGCTATGTAACACTAGCCTGACTACAGGATATGTACCTGTACACTGGCACACAGCAGCAGTGGTTCCACTCCATGAAGGAGGCACCTCACCATACCAATACAATACAACACTATACATTACATTACAATACAATACTATACAATATGCTATTGCCCCTGTGTCTACAGCAGCGTACTGTTCTGCTACCCTGACCATTGTGACACATGTGGTGTGATGGTACCTGCTGCCGTGACACAGTTACACAGGGTGACTCATATGGCATATTACCTATCTGACTAACATTCAGCAGGGGTATGTGTGACATGTACTCATAGGGAGTCTCGCTTCTTAACACTGTGTGGTTTATTGCAGGGTGTGTCTTATCTGTGAGTAGGAACTCTTACCTCCAGATGTGCACACTATTGCAGTGGCATGGACGACACACAGCAGACATTTAGGTTGTGGATGGTGGGAGGTGTTACTATGGTTGTTGGACATCTGTCATGGGTGTGACCTCCATATGTAAATCTGGGAGTGGTAACCTCTATGTGGGTAGCATATGTGTACTCTGTGGTGTTGTCAGTCACTGTGCATTGGTAATGTGTTTGAGTGCGTTGTCACAGTGTTGTACATGTCACTGTGTCCTTCTCCATATCTGTTGCTGTCATGTGAGGTCCATACCATGGCATCCATTATGTGGTGTGGGGGGTACACCGACCTTCCTGTCCATACCTGACTCACCATGTCTGCGGACACATACCATGTGCAGGTATTCCAGGGATAGTGTGCCACTGTGACTATCATTGGGGCCACTATTGTACACATTTCTGACCCTGCTCACCCCTGACACATGCAGTGGTGGGCGGCCAATCACATATCTGGTGGTTACTGGTGTTGGTGATCTGGAATGTGGTATGATACTCCGGATTTGACACTGGTGTTCACTCCATGCCTTTGTCACCAGGCACCTGTTGCAATACATCTGTACACATGTGCCTCACTCAGACTTTATATACATCTCTCTCTCTCTCTCTATATATATATATATATATATGTATATAGATATATCTATATGTATATATATATATATATATATATATATATATATATATATGTCCGTATACATATACACATATATATATATATATATATTGATGTACATATATTGCTATAGATGTGGAGGGGGGGCACAGAGGGGATGTGAGTGACAGAGGGGGTGGGACAGGCTGTGTTGCAGGTCATCATATACAATCATACCTGTAGGTAGTCAGATCAGTCTGTCTATGTATATGTATCTACATATATCTATATCTGCATGTGTGCATTACATAGATATGTTGGTACAATATTCTATCGACATCTGTCTATGTATTCCTACATCTCTCTCTATATGTGTGTATACATATATGCATATCATATATATATATATATATATATATATATATATATATATATATATATATATACACATACATATGTTGACATACATACATATCCATATGTTGGACAGGTATATCAACATATTTGTCTACCATACTGTATACACACACTAACATACTGCTAAACATACATAGCTGTGTAACCTAATTTGTACATGGCACTACAACCTACAATCAAACAACATTGATATGTGCACATAGATGCTCTCACATACAAATGTATGTACAGCCTTCACTGATAGTTGCTGTATGTCTCCTGCCCTTTACACATCTTCATATACATATGGATACAGACCAATGACACATATGGAGGGTTCACAGTATGTACACCTTTATAGTATTACTTTACATTACCTGTGTTTTTTACAGCTGCTTCTGCTGCTGTCTGGTTCTCTGTCCTGCTGCTCCACTTCCCAGTTGTCAGCTTTCAGGTAGCTGTTGCTGAACAATTCGTTTCTGTCTGCTTAATTGCAGTTTTCTCTGTCTCTCTCTCTCTCTCTGTCTCTGTCTGTCTCTCACATCCTTCTCAGGGTGCAATGAAAGTATTGCATGCGTGGACATGGAGTACAGCATACTTTTGTAGGTATCTGCATATGCCCATGTGATGGCCTCTGCACCAATTGTTAGCCAGCATTTGCTAATTGCATGCAGCCAGTTGTGTACTGATTGCAGTTCTCACTGTGATTTCAGAACAGTGCTATAAAAAGGTGTGTGAGATAGGCGTAGCCCTTTCAGATGTTAAGGGCAGGGACCATGCTGTTATGCTGTGGACAATGTTCTGTGAGTGTAAAGGTTGGTATCTCTCTCATATTTCCAGGTGTGTTGTAGATTAACATTCCTCCATTCATTTCTCCAGTTTCCTGTACTAACTGTGTATGTACACTGACAACTACAACTACTACTATTGTTAATGTGTGTGTGTGTGTGTGTGTGCTTTCCTTTCACTTTTGCTTGCACTCTGTTGCTAAGGCTTCAATGGTTGCCCTTTACAGTCACTACTTGTATGCCTGCTAGGTGTCTTGACTGTAGTGTGCTGCTGTAGCTTTCCTATTTTCCATGTACATTCACACCTTGGAATGCTTGCTATATCTGCTAGGGTGTTACAGCATGCAGTGTGGTCTGGCCATGGTGTGGGCCTTGACATCTATTAGGGTATTTGAGTATGCTGCTGAGCAGGCCCCAGAGACTTTCAGGTTCATCAGTTATGTGCCTCATGGAATGGTACATATCAGTGGGGTACACCCATTAAAATGTCTGGTATGCTGCAGTTGTGACTGTGGGTTAGCATGAGCATATGTATTACTACACTTTTTCTGCCATGCGAGTGGTGAATACTTTCCGGACTCCATAGTTACCATTGCATGTGTTACACCTTTCTGCCTACTGTTTGTACATTTCACATGGGGTCTGTGGGGCATCCCTGTAAGACATTCACTGTTGCTATGTCTAGGTTCTTAACTATTCAAATATGGTGGTGTTGGACCCGTCATGTGTACAGATATTTGCAGGCTGTCCACATTTCTGCCTCATAATTTGGTCAATATCTCATGCACACCTTTATCTGGCAAGTCAGTCTGGGCTCAAGTCAGAATATGGTGACAAACATTCAAGTTCCAGACTGCATACCCTTCCAAACATCCCACAAGGTGTAGACCCTGTTACTTTCTGAACTGTCTGTGTTTGTTGTAACTTTATTTGTAATGTGTCCCTGGTTTTGGGCCTTTGCTCCACATATTTTATTACTTGGTCCGGATGTGTTCCTGTAAGAGGTTGTGGGGTATGGGAAGTGCTTATCCTGCTGTGAGTATGTGTGTGTCTTGCAAGGTGCTATGGTGACATTATTACCTACTAGCTTCCAACTAGCATGGCTGTTTCTGTTCACACACTACTATTATGGAAATCCACCAGTTTTGTTTGTGATTCTAAATGTCATGCTTTGTGTACTACACATCTATATTCCCTTTACATTAATTCCTACTGTTACATGATATATTTACTTTAGCACAATGTTTTTATAAAGGAGTCATGGCTTAGTGGTAAGTCATGCAGACTATAGTTGCCAAGGTCCTGGGTTCGGGACTCACAGTGGGATTTTATTTTTCTTTTGAACTGAGTACAGGACCTGTCAATCAAAGTGCCTAAGGCACTTTTAAGCAGTTGTAACCGGGTTAGCGCTGGTTTGCGCGGAGCTCACGCATGCGCACTGGCGGTTAGCTCCGCGCACACAAGCGCACACCTGATTACAACCACTTAAACGTGCTTACTCTTGCGCACACCTGCGCTATTTTCCTTGAAAGAAAAGAAAATGGGGAGACAGGAAAGTGGTGAAAAGGGGTCACAAAGAGGGTAAGACAGTAGGGAAACAAGCTTGGGATGTGCAGGAGGGATGTAGGTAAGGCCCATAGCTGCCCATTTCTTCAGCAGCAACAGCTGTGCATATGTATGTAATTTGGTGTGACATTTGAAACCTTACACCCCTGAGAGAGATGTCAGGACAACAATAATACTTGTTGTACAGCCAATTGGAATTGATAGGTTCCATGTCCAGTAGACATGTGTGCGGAATGGGCAGCTATGTATGGGGCGTAATTTTTTTGTGGGTACAGAGTGCCCTTTTTTTTTTTTTTTTTTTCAGGTGAGAGTGGTATGTCAGGTGAAGGTAGTCGGTACAGCTGGGGAGGTAGGTTGGGTAGGTTAACAGACAAGACAAACAAGACGCATACAGGGGCGGTGTATGACACTTGTGGGGGGGGTTACACAATTGACGGGGACAGAGGTTTGGATATCCAGAGCCCATGAGCCCACAGATGGCAACAGTGGAACTGATATCCCCACCCACAGGCAGTTGCCACTGTTCCTTCACTGCCCAGGACGGGGCTGTGCTGAGGGCTGTGTAGGCGGGGCAACGGGCATGCCCATTAGTTGCGCCACCCGTGCCTCGAGCTGGCATAGGGGCTCGAGGACAGAGTCCCAAATCTCCCTACGCACCACAGTCCGGATGCTACGGAGGGTGAGTGGTGGATCTCCTCCGGCCACACTTGCAGAGGGGGGGGCGAGCCCCATCCCCTGCAGCGCTTCCACCCGCAGGTGGCACAGGGCCACCAGAGGAGGGTCCGGACTCGGCACTAGTGCCAGGTGCACTCGCCAGCTGAGGTGGGAGAGGTGGGTCCGCTGGAACCCGCCTTCCCTGTCGTTCTATGTTTTGCATTATGTCATGACAGTTTGGGTTAGTGACATATAATACCATTTACAATTAGTTGTAACAGCATGCATTAGTATTCCCATTAACCAAACACCCATATATTCACACCATTGAACAGCGTGCATAACACATGCATAATATGAACAGTAATACACAGTCCAACAACATGCAGGGTTGATTGATGGCAACAGGCCATCAGGTGTGGATGTATGAACAGGGCGGATGCATCAACAGACATGCAAATATATATGACCCAACAGGACAGACGTCCAGGGGTGGTAATTGTGATTGCACATACCATTTTCACATGGAATGGGTTATAGGTGGTTAGAGGGTGGGGTAAATAAAGTAATATTAACACCTTCGAATACAAATACATATGCTGTACATTTCTAATAGCTACAGTTATATATACACTACTGTTCTAACTACAGTGTCCTATATGTTAACTACTTAACCTTGCAGATGGGACTGTTACTGCAACATCAATCTACATTTTATTGCTGTTCATACACATTCATATCGAGCTTTGTTCAGATACATCATCCTGTTACCTTTGCTTTATATACTTGTAGACAAGTGTGGATGTTTGTTATATCAGACAATCATCCTATCTGCGTATTTCAGACTGGGAGCAACATATCCAGATTTTGGTGTACACATTCCACATGCAGCAACACTTTGAACAGATTTTGCTGTTTGGTTCTGAGTCTCACATGCATTTAATTCTGTCCTAACTGCAGTATAGTTTATTCAGGGGTTATTACTACTGTATTGCTGTATTCCTGACACTTTCTCACACTCTCTCACTTGCTTTCATGTTACTATTCAGACTGGTACTTCTAGGCTTTATTGACATGTTTTAACAGTAGTTATTACAGTTCTTTCCAGCAGTCTCACTTCTGTCATGTTTCAGTATTTCCACAGGGATATATTTCACACATGTGATTTCATCCTCTTCTGCAGCTGTACTTTACATGCTGCTGCAGGTTGTGTACTATTTTCTTACAGGCAGGGCAGTTTTATTTCGAAATATATGTTGGACAGTGTCATGTTTAGTTTACACTTACAGGCTGGGAACTGTTGTAATCAGGCAATACTTGCATACACTTTCACACTGTTACTTGCAGATTTAATTCCTTCCTGGCTACACTGCACTCTTTTGCTGACTGTCATACATTTATATATCTTTACAGTTACTAGTAGTGGATTACTGACCTGCCTTGTGGCACAACCGTACCAGCCTATCGGCATAGGCTCTGCGGTTCGCAGAACGGACACCTGCAGCTGTAATATAAATGAAGTAATATTGGAATACACATCTCCATAATTTCAGGTAGTTTAACTTTCTACATACATAATTAATTGTTACTTACTCAGTGGTGGGGCGTTGGGTGATTGCCGGGCCTCCTGGATCCAAAGGTTCAGTTGGTCCTGCTTGCATCTCTTCAGGTCCGCATGGTGGTGACGGACCTGCTCACCTGTCCTTGGAATTCCTGTGGCACTGGTGAGTTTATGAGCCAACTGGTCCCACGCCTCAGCCCTGTACGCTCCCCAGAGGACCTGGCCCTGCATGAGTTGGGCCTCATGGTTGTGGACTAGGAGCCAGGCCATGTACCTGGACTCCTCAACACCCCACCTCTGCGCTCGAAAGCGACTACCCTCTCCTACACCTGACATTCTGCCTGCAGGTCTGTTCTACAATCGTTTATGCTGTGTATTCCTGCCTATGGGGCTTATATAGTCCGTTTGTCCCGCACATATCTGTGATTGGCCATTTTGGAATTGTATCAACTTCAGTAAACCTGCATTGTCATGCTGTAGTTTGTATTCATTCCTATATATGAGCTATTATTGCATTTCTAGGTACTGCTGTCATGGCTTAGTGGTTCTGTACCTTGACTATGGTGTATAGTATCCTGGGTTCAAACCTGGCCACTGCTTTTTATTTTTCATGACTGTCTAGACATGTTGAGGGGTGTGTCTGTGTAAAGGCAGTTTTGATACGGCTTGCTCAACGTTGCCCGTCGGTTAGCTTGTTTGCGCGGTGCGCAGCTCCGCGCAAACGGGGTACGCTGGTTTAAGCCTCATTTGGCTATCGGCATGCATATTCCACTCAGCTCAGTTAGGGGCACATATATCTAGCATGGTAAACCACTGCTCAGCTACGGGCACTCATTTTGCACCAGTTAAACCAATGCTTATCTACGGGCACATACACTCACTCTGTTGTACTGTAGCTCAGCTATGGGCACATCTGGCAGTTTATATTCATTTCCTAGCTCACATTTATTCAATATAAATGGGATATTTCATTGCATTTTACATATATTCTGGTTTTATGTGTACATATGTGTCAGGGACTTGTTTCCTGCTTATTTTGCAAAAAAAAAAAAAAATTGTGTTGTGGGGGCTTGAACCATGAATGCTTGCTCTGCAGCCAGCATCTCTACCGCTACGCTATTGCTTCCTGGCTTATTTTGCATATTTAGTTCTTATATGCTTTCCCATTGACTGCTAACTGTAGCTGCGCTACGGCACGCCAGCATAACGGCGCACTCACGGTTAAACATCTTTACAATTTAAAAAAAATATGACATGTTCATTGAGATTGTTTTATGTTTAATAGTCTGTAGGGGCATGTGTTGTGTTGTGTTTATTCACATTTCCGTGGACTCTGTTGTGGGTGTCTACTTTGGGCACTTTTACACTTCTGGGGGCGTGTCCGCTTGCAGGGCTCAGCCTATGGACACGCCCCCTACTGTCTTACACGGACCGTGTTCGACTTAGGAGTGATTCAGCATGCTCTCATGAATATGCAGAGCATGCTGACATCACTCCGTTTAACTGCAGCCTCCGTGTAAGAATTATAACTCTTACACGGAGGCTATGTGAATCCTGGGGATTCTCTATATGAGCAATTCTGTCATACTATCTACATATTTTAATATCATTTACAATGATATTACTTACATATGCTGTTAATTCAGTGATATACACTGTCACATACTTGCTAACATAATTATTTAATGTTCTAGCTTTACTATGAAAATCTATTAGTTAATTAAAAATATTTGGACTGACAGACATTCATGATAAAATTAGTATTGCACTTTGTACTTTGAACAGGAACATCTGTATGAAAAATGTTTATTTTAAATATTGCAACGTGTAACCTGCCTTATCAATGATAGTGCTTGACATTTATGGCTATCTGCTAAGACTGTTCAGTAGAGAATTGGTGTAATGACTAGTAAAACAAAGCTGCAAAAGTGTTTGTATTTATTGTAAATATGTGATGCAGCCATTGCCACTTTAAGACTATTGTATGGCATTGCCATTTTAAGACTATACATAACCAATAACACATCGCATTGCATTTCTAAACCAGAGTCACTTCTCTTGAGTTGACATGCTCAGAATAAAAGTTATTTTTTTTTGACTAAACTGATTGTTTAATATGGCATTTCTAAGACTACCAATGAACATCACTTGGCAACTATAGTTCTCCACTCTCATGTTGTGTCAGAACTGGGAACTTCACGATGAATGAAAAAAGAAAAACAATTTACCAATTATAGAAACTGCAAACCCAGTAATAGTAAATGTGCCAGAGTCAAATATGTTACTGATAACAAGTTGTTTTACCTAAATAAATCCTCATTTTACTAAATTTAAATCCTTCAGCCTGGATTTTTTTTTTTATTCAAAATGATGAAATTTAACTCCTGCTCGAGTTATTTGATGCCTAAAAACCTTTTGGTTGGCCTGCCTGGAGAGAGATTGCAAGATTTCATGTGGTGACAAAAAATGGATAAAATCCAGGTAAGAACCTTGCTGTGTTTTATGAGTCATGAAGCTGAGACCATATACACTTAATTTTCATTTTCTTAGGGCTAGAGTGTTACAATGAGGCATTGTGATTAGTAAACTGAATGAAAATTTTGTGCCACAAAGAAATAATAATACATGAAAGGCCATGTTTCTACAGATGTGTACAAGCAAAGGGTAAATGTGTTTAAGATTTTGTAAAGTGATTACATGAAATGGCTGAAAATTTGTGGATTTAATGGCACAAAAGATGAACAAATAAGATATGGAATTGTGGGTGGACTGGCTGATGTAGAAGTGTCTTTGACTTTACGGCTTGTCGTTAATCTAACTTTTGAAAAAGCAGCACAAGCTACCAGAGAGGGAGAAATGGTTAAAAGGCAAAATGCTAATTTAAGCATTAACAATTATGTGTGCAAGAGGTAAAACACAAAATGATGACAGGTTTAAAAAGGAGCCTAGTTCTCGTCAAGCTAACTGAATGCATAAGAAACAGAGTTGGCAAATGCATGCAGTAATGGTAAGAGCAGTGTGCTGCAAATGACAGAAGGTGTAACGGAAGTACAAGACTGTGTTGTTTATAAATCAAAGCTAAATAAAGAAGTTGCTTCTGAAAGTGAAACATTTTCCTGGATTTAGATGGCTTCATTCACTACTGTGTCAGATGTAAAAGCAGACTGCCAAGTTAAAAATCTCTATTTATGGAATTCTAGTGAGTTTCAAGATTGATACAAGTGTTGATGTTACTGTAATATTATGAGCTACATATAGAAGTTCCTTGAAATGTCTGCTGGCAGAGTCAGGTGCATTGGTAAATTTCTAGCCATGGCTGAGTGGAAGAGGTACATCTTTGAGTTTAGTGTTCATGTGCTAGATGGTCCATACATACATAATCTACTCAGCAAAGCTGTGGTATGTGAAACGTGCTTAATAGCCAGAATAAATGAAGTCATTGTAGATGTGTTTCATGGAGCTGGTCTACTTGATTGTGAACCAGTAAAGATTACGCTATAGGCCAGATGCTATTTCATATGCCTTCACCACTCCAAAAAGGATGCCATTTCTTATGCTGTCAAAAGTATATGTCGATCTTAAACAAATGCAGCCTCAATATAATTAAAAGATTAACTGAGTGTTGTGCTTTCATTGTCCCAGTTAATTTAAAAATGAAATGGCTAAATATGAATGTGTTGATTTCAAAAAATATCAATGATGCAGTTCTGCATTTTACCTACAGTAGAAGATGTGGTATCAATGCTTGTTAATTTTAAAGTGTTTTCCATACTAGATGCATCCAATAGGTTTTGGCAAATACTTTTAGATGAGGGAAGCCAAACACTCTTAGCCTTGTTTACCCCAATGGTAAAGTTTTGTTTAAAAAGGCTGCAGTTTGGAAGAACTTCAGCACCTGAAATCTTTCAGTGTAAAATGACTGAGTTACTGAGTGTGTTAGATAGGGGTCTGTATCACTTCAGCGAAGTGACAGTTCAGTGAAGGGCATTTCATCGGAAATGCCGTTCATCAAAATCTGCTACCACCCACTAATTATAGATACCAACAATGAGATCACACTACAGTGGGGAACAGGTACATTTCCTGATCCTTACTGTACCATTATCTCAGTATGAACAGTTCAAAGAAGGGCGTGTTTGATGTAAGTGAACTGAAAATGCTGTTCTCTGAACTGAATTTTTGCTGAAGTAATATAGGCCTGTTAGATAGTGGCACTGTTATGGATGTTTTTGGTCTGTATATAAAAAATGTATAATTTGACATTAGGTATACTGCTTCTGACTATATAGAAATTCTGTTTTAAAGGTAAACTGAAAAAAATACTGCTTTAGAAAAATGGAGCTTTGGTATTTTGGTCACAGCATAGATGATAGTGGAATTTGACCAGATACAAGCAAGGTTAGAGCAATAGCTGAATCACCAAATCCTTGTTGTGAGACTTGGTTGAGATAAGCCCCTATGGCTATTTGTTCAAGTTTGCACCAGACACTTTGAGTGCACTATGTCCTTTAACATATATTTTTTAAAGAAAATGTAGCCTGGGCATGAGAATATGCTCAAGCCCAAACCTTCAGCAAAGAAAAAGTAATGCTAACAACAGCCACAGTGCTAGCATACTGTGATGCCATTTAACTGACAACAGTGCATGAAGTAGCTAGTATCTGTGGCCTAGATAAAGCACAACTCCAAATGGATGAGCAAACATTCTGTACCTATTATTCCAGAATCTCCACCAATGCTTAACAGGGATATTCATAAACTGAAAAAGAGTGCCTTGCAAGTGTGTAGATATGTAAATAATTCTCTACCAATTAGGGGTCAAAATCGTCCAACTCCAGTCTGATCACAAAGCATTAGTTTTCCTATTCAATTCATACAACTTAAAGTGCCATCAGCATGCTAAAGATTGTTAATTAGACTAAGAAGATTCAGTGACAGTCCAATCTATGTGCCTAGAAAACAATTAGATGTTGCAGATATGTTATCTGGAAATCTTATATGAGACCAGTATCTGATTATTATCTAACACTGATGAAGATCTTTCTGCATATGTGCAGAACATAATAATGACCAGATCAGAAACAACTAAGAAACTAGACAAGACTGAATGAGTTACTCAGAAGGAATATGAATTATTAGCTGTTATACAATGTGCATAATTGTTGGCCTAATCTCTGAACACAAACCTAACAGCTCAGTCATAAGTACTATAGAGCCATGGTGCTGTTATCAGAGCTGGACAGCTTGTTGTTATATCGGTAAAAATGTGCGGTGCTCTCATCACAGTGAGCACATGTGCTGTGTCAAATGCAAGACGTTCATCATGATGAGAACATCTTTGTCCAATGAAACTGTTCCTGTACTGTCAAAAGAACTATTTCTACTAACCTTTGAGATGAGGGTGGAAATTCAAGTTCAGCTATGGGTAGATACAGATCATGTGATGTCCAACTAAAGGAATTGAGTGTAACTGTTCCTGTTTTTGATTCTGTTGACTCTGTTTTTATTATTGACTATAAAAGTTTTAATTAATGTTTGTTATAAAAGCCTGTCTTAAAGTTTTCCTTACACGGGTTCAAATTCAATTTCTTGCCCCATTTTTGGCAATATTTGAATGGTGCAGATTGGTAGAAAAATCCAAATACTGAATCATTCCAGAAGCTGTGAAAATCATGACAGTTAAGTAATTCAACTAGTTCTTGCTAGTAATGCATCTTTAAATATTGCATAAATAATTCTATTGTTATTAGGTATTATACAATAACAGGTCATTAATATTCAAAAATGTGGATGGTAATTGGGCAGCCCAACCAGCATGCCCACTGTAAATTGAGCATATACCAATAGAAAAATGTCTGGTCACCTAGATGTTCTTCTATTAATATATGCTAAGGCTTACCAGTTTTCTTGAGCGAAGAAGTCAAGAGGTACGTATGGAGGACAGAGAAAATACAAGGAAAATCAGGTATGTTATGCAAAACTAAAGTACCTGATTTTCCTTGTAATTCGGCTCTGTCTCTCTCACATATCTAAACTGACAGGATTTTAAACTTATTTTTTTTTTCCTTTGCAAAGTGTGGTAACCTAAGTCCCATATGCATGCACAGTACAGCAAGAAAGAGGCAGGCTAAAAAAAAGTGGAGGAACACCAGCATGCCATTATACAAATACATTATTTAAGAAAAGTAAGTAATTTCTTTCTTAAATAATGTCATTGTATAATAGCAATAACCAACTCCTGGGTGTGATATATTGAAGACTTGCCCATAGTTGCCTTTATTTAATCACTCAGGCTTAGCCCTCATGATTAAACCACACTGACTGTGGGTTAATCTTCAATATATCATACCAAGGCATTGGTTATTGCTGTATTAACTACATGCATTTGCAAGATAAGTCCACAGTGTTTAAAGTAAGCTACATCAGTAGGACACCACCATACTTTATATTTTGGAGAAAAGCCACTTTTCTCTTAATGAGACATCCTTCCAAAAGAACAAGGTGGTTTGGCATTACCTGATTTGAAGGGATATTTCAGAGTTACAAAGTTAAGGCTCCCATACATATCACAAGCAAAAAGCTATAATTCAAAGCAGGAAGGGATAAAGATGAAATGTGGGGGGGGGGGTTCAAGAAATAAAGAGAGAGTGTGATTTTGGATGCAGATCCTTAAGGAGGATAACAATAGCTATACAGAATATTATTTCCATATTTATATTCTTAAAGTGGCAGAAAGTATTCTAAGAACCAAGTCAACACAGAAATGGTAAAATGAGATACTGCCAATAGGGATAATTGCAATTAAGGGTACCAAGAATAGACAAGAGGGTGCTGGAATTTGCTGGAAAAAACTTGGAAGTGAACTGAGGTATTAGGAGCAAACTATTAGAGAGGGGAAAGGAATAGAATGCAGAGGCCAAGAATACATGTTAATTGCAGGCTAGAGACTGCCTTCCCTATCAATGACTGATATCAGAGTATAGGCAAATAAAAAGGAATGGGGGGGGGGGCTAAGTGAAAGACCAGGACTGGCAGAGCTTTTAGTTAAATTTAGAACTATTAACAATGAATAATTAGTAGGCCATATAGAATATCGGATGATAAATATAAGAATCAAGGAGGCTAGAAAGGATTGGGAAGAGGGAATGGATAAGCAATTTACAAAGAAACAATGGAAGGATATATATATAAATCCCAAATATGCAACAAAGTCTAGAAGATTTAGGATTTTAGCCTGGAAGTGTTTTCATGGGTATTTTTATACTTCAAGTAGACACCAAAAATTATTCCTCAGGTAGACTGCAGATGTTGCAGGTATGACAGGGAAGAAAGAGATAATTGGGAACATATTTTTTGGGAGTGTAATGAGTTGTCAGACTTTAAAAATTTCCTGCAGACTATTCTGTCTAAAATTCTGGGTGAGCAACTTGGTGTAACTAAGGAAATTCATTTTGAGCTGTGATACAGTATCTGAATTGTCTAGACATAGCAAGGCCTTGCTGAGTTTAATTCTTGTGGCTACCAATAAAGCAACTACTAGAAAATGGAAATCGAAGTCTAAACTAACAGTATTAGAGGGAATGGATATAGTAACAGAGATAAAAGAATTGGAAGTGGGATCTTTATAAAAGGGTAGGAACAAATTATATAGAAAAACTGGAAACTGCAGGAACAATAAACGCAGAATAATGTTTTGGAAGAAGAATGAAGTTTAAGGGAAGGCAGGGATTGAATGAGCTATGTATTTTTGATTGACACAGTATAGAAGGTCATAGTGCTGCATAATGTTTGCAATTGATATGTCAATATGGTTTGTTTACATTTATATAAATGTATGATTGCCTATGTCATAAGTGGTAATTTAATAAAGATGTTTTTTGTTTAAAAAATGGAGATGTGATGATAAGTGGAATAAAGCTCCTAGACCATTTATGTACATTAAAAAAATGGGTTTCAGTGTGTAGCTTGCAAGACATTTCCCTGCAAGCTACATTGCTGAAACCAAAGGCTGCAGCAGCACTTTGCTGTAGGGCAGTATGGCTGAAAGGCACAATCACTGCAGCTGTACACTACAAAAAGAAATGTAGTACATCACAGGAATGTGTAACCAGTGGCTGCCTCTGTTAGAATACAGCCAGTTAGCTGTCCTTAGGGTTCACTGCAATGTATTACATTTCTCTTCATTGTGTACAGCTGCAGAGATTGTGCTTTTCAGCCATGCCGGCATACAGCAAAGTGATTCTGCAGCCTTCTGGTTCCAACGATGTAGCTCACAGGGAAATGTCTCATGAGCTACATGCTGAAACCCTGTGAAAATGTAACAGATTCACTGCCACTTTAAGACCTTTGTATGGTATTGCCATTTTAAGATTGTACACATCACATAATGCCTGAACATGTAAATGCATATGTTGTGAATCTGTAATATAGCCATGGTCTTTTTAAAACTATTGTATGATATTGCCATTTTAAGACAGAGCATGACCCATAATGCATTGCATTTGTAAGCTAGAGCAGTTGTTTGTGAAAAGCCTGTGTAACGCATTTTCAATTAAGCTACCATGTTGCTCAAAATAAATAGTTGTTTGACTAAACTGATGGTGTTTCCTGACATTTCTAAGACTACCAATGAATATTATTTGGTGACCATAGGTCATACTCTGACAGCTGCTAAGACCTTACCTGTCAGAATCTATCTGCAAAATGTCCAGTCTTCTTAATCAGCAGCAATCACAATGGATCTTGTCCATACCTCTCAACCTCTTACAGCAAGAAATCTGGACAAAGCCATGAATAAAAGTGGGTCAAAGGCCCAAAAATAGGGACATTTTTTTAAATATTGCTCTTACAAACTTAGAAAGTTGATAGAATAACAGGTTTTACATTAGCATGAATATGCTGAAAGGTATGAAGTCTGAAACTGAAATGTCTGTCATTATTTTCCAACTTCAGTCTTTACTGATTTGTCACTAATTTTCCAGAAAAAAACATAATTTCATGAAAATCAGACCAGAAATATGAGGCAAAAATCTGGGTATTTTGCAAAAATCTGTACAGTTGAGAGGTATGCACATATCCTCACTCACTGACACATGATAGTGAGATTGGGTAATCGCTGCTTACAGTACATTAGTCTTGTAATTTAGGAGATCCTGCCTAATAACACCCCCCAACACCGACAGAAGGCAGGAGCCTTAGCCACATTTTCCAAAGTCCAAAATGGGAAATATGGGGTCCTGCCAGATGTGACATTACAATGGATGTGGCCAGGACTAGACCACAATAGCTGTGGAGGAAATAACTGAATTAAGCTGGTGGACAAGGGGGGGTGCAGGGTTTCAGAAGGCATAGGGTTCTTTATGCTCTGTGATACATTTTAGAGTTTTTTCCAACTGTTTGATCCATGTTTGTGATGTAATCTACTGCTTAACACTGGATTCTTAGCCAATTGATCTGAACCCTAGTTGACACACTTTCTCTAACAGCACACCTCCATCCAAGGACAGCCAATGCAGCACAGAAACACCAATTATAACATTCCATCCACAGTGCAGGAGACTATGAAATTACATAAATGGTCTGTCTACCATGCCAGTAACGCAAGTCTGCATCCCAAGACAAGGTGACTGTGGCACTCTTGTGTTAACTTGCAACATGTATTATTGGAAATGATATTGTCATGTCAGTAAAGAAACAATAACAATAAGAAGTGGCATATGGAGGCAAAGAGTGCTCAATAACTGGTTTGCCCTTACCTGTTTTAATAAATATCTACTTGCTTTCCAGATGATACCATGGTGTCCTGGCAGTGGTTGTTTCTGAATGAATATAATTATTTTATACTTTGCAATTAGAAGTATTTTATTTATTTGTAAGTGAAGCAAATATAATTATGAGTAAGCTGTTTTCAGACGTTGGAGTTTATGTAATTTCTTTTCTTAATTTTAGTTAAGTAAATAATTACTGAACACTACCTAAATGTACCCAGGAACCCCCTAGTTGAGTTCTTGTCCATTGCGATGACAACATCCTTGGTTAAGATGAGGTTCTGTAGTACCATAAATTAGCTTAGTAAAAATAAAAAAATGTTAATACATTTGTCATTTTAATGCTTAAAGAACTAAGTGTATTAAGACATGAAGAGTAATATATAGGTCATACTTTTAATTCTGTCTAGTTTAGTCTGTTACCTTGCAACTCCATTAGGTGTGATGTGACATAAATAATTCATTCTTACTTCACTATCCCTCATTACTTATGGAAACCACTGGTATAAAAGAATATAATGTAGATAAGCTAACAAATGCAACAGTGAGGTGGGAAAGTGTCCACACTTGTAGCACTCCTCATCAAAAATTGATATCTGTGAGATCATTTAAACCCTTTCAAGAAGTATGAAGATCTCTGCTTGAAACATACTATTGCTACCCATTTAGAGAGATTACAGAGTGTCAGAGTTGATATGCTGGTAATATGTGGCTACACTGACCATTCAGTAAGACCTTCTTGTTTACTTTTTATATGGACAGCACTGACATCTTGGGATAGGCACTAGGTACTCAATAACAAAGTGAAATGAAGTTACGTTGTTCCGTTCTTAACTCTTCTTTATAAATGTAACTATAAAATAAATCAATCTGTTCTTAGGCATTATAGGCAAATTTTGTACAAAAAAAATGTATGTCAAAAAATACTTACCACTACTGAAACCCCCCGCAGGGACTGCTGCAGTTTGTTGACAGCTTCAACAGTAATTAGGTTGAGTGATGGACAATCCTACATATTAATATAAAGCACAATTTTAACTGTAGCATCTTTCTGGCAAACATTTCAAAATGTTTCCCCAAGCTCTGTTTCATTTCATGTGCTTAGATATTTTTCTTATTTTGCATTTCAGCATTTAATTTGTGCATACAGTGCAAAGCCTTTAGGTTAGTTTCTTCTGAGTAAAAGATGTTCCAATTAAAAATGTTAGCAAATATCTGAACAATACAAGAAGAATTAAATCCTGGCCTGAAGAATAGCATTCATTATTTCTTGTGTTAAAATTATCAAGTGCTTCCTACAAGTTCAGCACCACCAGAAATGTTTCTTAAATACATTTTGAATTATTCTAACCGCTTTAACTATCAGAGAAGCAAAACTTTTGAAATAAAAAAAATATGATAATTGGTAAAATAACCATTAATAGTTTACACCTATTGCTACTACTTCAGAAAATGTTGCTGTGATGAGGAGATTCCATCACACAAGCCAAAACGCCTATTATTTCTCATATGGATGGAAGGAAATAGGCATCTACGTGACATTATTATTTAATACAGTGAAAAGTTAACTGATGCAAAGCCATCTGCCAGTTTTATGGGTATCAAAATCCCTTTCAGAAGCAGTTAGTACAAATCTGTCCTCTCCAAAGAGACAATGTAAGGCTATAGATACCCTGTGCCATCACAAATAATATGTGAAATGATCTCTGACTTTAGCATGCTCTAAACTGGTGTTGCCTGTGGCTTCCCTCTTCTCAGTCTCCTCAGGTGAATTGAGCACCAGACAGCCATGACATCGACACTCTAGCCCCCCCTCTCCCCCTCACTTTAATCTCAAATTTTTAAAAAGAAAAATATAAAGACAACCACTGATCCTATGGGAACTGGATTTCTACTTTGTGGTTTTCTCATTTCAGTCCATCTGAAAGCTAGTCTCCACACAGTCACTTAAGCTGTGAGTGCTCTTCCGGACTGAGCGGTACAGTTTCTAATCAAGTTAGAGCCAACCACTGTGCACATCTGATGGGACCAAACCTAACTGACAACAGCATAGCCTGCTGTTCTGGTTTGAATCATACACACAGGGAAGAGGGGAATCCATAAAAACAAATTATGGATACCTTTGCAGTTTCAGTGATGCTAACCAAACTAAAACTTTGCCTTTTTTGGCAAACATGGGGCATTTCCTATATCACTGACATTTAATGTGGGTCATGGGACATTCTTATTTAAACTCTGAATGTTCTGCTTAAACCAGAATGGGTGCCAGCTTTAACAAAATAGGATAATAATGGTTATGAGTAAGGCATTATTTATATGGAGAGTAGAAGGGCCAATGGAACAGAATATATGTTTAAGCACTTGAAATCTACTTTTGCTGTGTTTCTGCATCCAGAAATTTCAGGAACTTACCTATTTTGGCAGAAGGTGTTTACCAGGTCTATCTGAGTTAAAAGGCACTGCAGGAAACTCAAAGTGTGATTATTTATTGGCTAGATGGCATAGGAGTCAGTTTTCAAGATTTTTTCTCTGTGCAGAGCTGCCCACTGGGCCATGGCTGTTAGCAGTGCCCTGTACAGTAGCAAATGCCTACACAGTAACATTTACCTACAAAGATATGATTAGAGCTGATGTGGCATTTTGCAGAAATAAGCTAAGAACAGCTAGCTTGTGTACAGAATAGCACTACCATATCCTAGCATTATATAACATCCTGCCTTAGCACCAGAAACTACCTTAGGAGACCCACTGTTAAAACCCAATCCTTAATCCTAAACAGCCAACCCTATTACAGTCAAGACAATATGGATATGCAATTTTTAAATGTCTCTGTGGCCATCCATGTATCTAAGACAATATAGAAATTGCCTCATGTTCTCAGACAACCAGTTAATAATTAAAGAAAACAACATGGTATGCAAAATATTGTAAATATGCAACTTACTTGCAGGCAAAAATCTTGCATACAAATGAGATTGTCAGGAATACCCACACTGCTTCCCTCATACATACCACTCACCACACACACAGATTATGTTATGAATCACTATCACTCTACTCTGTATTATACAGATTGCTCAGAGGTGACCTGTGTCTCACCTACAAGGCAATCTCAGACCCTGCTCTACTAGAGATGCTCCATATCCATAAGTCTAACTCCTCACATAGTATCTATTCGAAAGGCTTAAATCTAATATGTGACATTAACAAAACCTGCTGGAGAGACAGGTTTGTCTCCCAGAGGCTGCCCCATCTCTAGAATAGACTAACCATACACATCAAGCAAAGTACATTGTTGACCCTCTTCAAGCGCAACCTTGATGAGTGGATGGGCAACCACAAATTTGTTCCAGGGGTTCCACCTGTGTCCCTCACTGACAGGGGTGACAGGTACTGATTGTGGTTTCTTTTCTGGGGATAAACTCTTGGCTAGGCTTGCAAGGGCCCCAGACCCATTAGCCTAATAATCTCCTATGATGCTATAAGGCACTTAAAATAAAACCTTTTCAAATCTCAAAGACCTCTAAAGCCACCTAATGTCAACACAGTTCTTCAGCAATCATTAAAGCACACACCAAAAGCAAATGTCTCACATAAGCCTACACCTAGTGGTCCCCCAATGCAAAGCCCATAAGGCAAGCATATATTTTACCTAATACTATTGTCATTGGGGTCTCCATTGTGCAACACACAGATGTCCTATTCACCAGCTGGGACAAGGGGAAGATAACGGTTAGTTGCCTATCTGGAGCCATGATCTGCAATACTACACACATACTCAAGTCCACGTGGGTGTAAATGACCAGAGACATACCTCACTGGACAATATGAAAAGAGATATAATG
The DNA here is from genome assembly GCF_019279795.1 of Protopterus annectens. Lineage (NCBI taxonomy): Eukaryota > Metazoa > Chordata > Ceratodontiformes > Protopteridae > Protopterus > Protopterus annectens. The sequence goes on along the minus strand of NC_056733.1, from coordinate 1,696,210,323 downwards.
GATCTCTTGGAATATGTGTCACAGATAGGTATGAGCCTTCCATTCTACCTTCAGCAGGGATGATGCCACAATATGAACATAAAATGATTGATTGTAATAGTTGGCTTAATTTTTGATGTCATTCTAGGGGGATCCAATATCTGTCAGTATGAAACAACCTGGTCAAAAGACCACTTTTATTTCCCAAGTATGGGATGCACCTGTCACTCGATTAGAGGATCAAACATACTGGATCTGGTACTCTCCAACATGGGAGAGTATTACCCCCATCACATCCTCATTAGTGAGGTCGGATCGCAAAGCTGTCTCATTTGAAGTAAAAATCAACAGAGAAAGTCCAGCTAAACCACTGACAGTAACTATTCAAATGCAAACTGTATCCTAGTAACAGTTTGCCAACATTCAAGGTTCCTCCCAACCCTAAGACCACAGCTACCTATATGCAATTATTCACAGAGTCGTTATACAAACATGTGAATGGCTGCACAGAGGCTGCCATACATACCAGAAATAAACCCAAAACAAACACAAAAAAACAAATTCCAGTGGTGGAATCTTCACCTAAACAGGGTATATAATAAAAGAAGAAAACTCATACTAAGATCAGGAAAAGCAACTCCCTGAAAGACAAATTCTCTCTTATACAATTTAACAAGAAACTAGGGGGTCTAATTAAGTCCAACAAGGCCATTTATGAGGTCAGAATAACCTTGCAGACTAAGGATAATCAGAAGGCCTTGATCAGCTATGTCCAGAACCCTACAGGTAACACACAGCAGTGTGCTGAACTGAGGGTGAATGGTATCACCTGCACCACTCAGGGTGACAGCAAATCTACTGTCTGATAAATTCATCTTAAATATCACACCCCCACTTCCCCCAGCTCCACCAGGTATAATCCCCTCCAATATACTTCCTCCAGCTATCAGCAGGGACCAGGTGCTGGCAGCATGCACTAAAAACAAAAGTACCACTTCCATAGGTCCTGACAACATCCACGGTTGCCTCCTGAACAGTCTAAAACCTGATCTGTCAAGACTACTTGAAGCATTCATCAACTACAGCCTTGAAACAGGCTACATTCCAAGGAATGAAGGACTGCAACAGTCATTTCTCTCCACAAGGGCCGACTATCAACCAGCCCAGGAAACTACAGACCCATCAGTCTAAGAAGCCTAATATGCAAAGTCATGGAATGAATTATCATAGAAATGATAAACAAGGACATGGGCAACCTACAGACACTGGACCAATCCCAATTTGGCTTTGTTAAAATGGTTTGGGGTGCACTGCTAGGCTTGTAAGGGCCCAAGTAATCTTTAGCCTCATGATAACTTATGAACATATGAACAGTAATGAAAAGTGTGAAAGAAGCAGATAGAAACTTTTAATGAGCACATTGCATTTGCTTTTACTAATTACTCTTAGGTAAGACCAACTACACATGATGTTCACATTATTTATGAATGACATAAGGATCTTACTCTTAGAAAGGTGCATAAAATAAAAAAAAAAAAAAAAAAAAAAAAAAAAAATACAAGATGAAGATGAGGGATCGAATAACTTGCCTTCAAGAGTGTTAAGCAAGGGGTGGAGCCTGAATGGCTAACTGAAAGCAGCAGTATTTTAGAGCTCCATATAACTAGTTAAATAAGACAGGAAAAAATATTCTTTTTTTTTTCTTCAAAGTATAAAATCTTATAGATAAAGGACTAATTTACATAATTAGAAACTTTGGTGAAGTTTTACAAATAATTTCCTGTCAAATAAGCTTGGAGATATATTCACTTGTTAAAATGAGCAACTCAAAGAATTCTCATCAGGATGCTGCCTTAAAGAAGGAACTACAACAGATGACATCTACACTGCAGGAGTTGTCTTTGAAGATGGATGATTTTAAAGAGAACCTAGAAAATCTTAAAACAAGCAGTCAAAAACAGGCTGACACACACAAGGAAATGCTACAACACCAGGCAAGGATAACAGGAATAGAGGTTTCTCTAAATGACTTAGAAAGCAGACTTAAGGAAGTGGAAACACAGAAAGAACTGCTTCTTAAACAACACACTTGGTTGGCTAATAAAGTAGATGACTTGGATAATAGGGAGAGGAGAAATAACATCAGGATTTTCGAATTACCTGAAAACACAGAAGGTGAGGATATTTCCTTTTTATCAAGCTGGATCCCTGACTTTTTAAATTTAAAAGAAGGACTTTCCTTTGGCATTGAAAGGGCACACAGAGCTCTTGGGAAACCTGCCACTAACTCAAACTCTCCTCCTAGGTCAATAATTATCAAAATTCTTTCATACTTGGGACAAGGAACTGATTTTAAGATCTGCTTGGAGGAAGGCACCTCTAAAATATAAACAGAGCCAGATAAGATTTGATAACGACTATTCATCTAGAATAATGGAAGAAAGGAAAAAAGTGTGGCCGATGATAAAGTTTCTGAAGCAAAATAACATCAAGGCACAACTTGCATATCCAGTTAAGATAAGAATACTGTATGCCAACGAGATGAGGACTTTTATTGACTTAGAGGAAGCCTCTTCTTTTATTAAAACTAATAATGTGATTACTTTACCAGAAGATATGGATTGGATGTCACCTTCTCTCAAGAGAACAAAAGAAACAAATGTCTGAACAGACATCAAAAAGAAGAAGTAAAAGAGTTATACTGTTACAGCCAAATCTCTCAAAGCATCTACTATGATATGAATTGTTTTAGCATTACTTTAAAGGACTAATTTTACTGCTTGGAATTTTAAAACAAAGGTAACTAACTACTGGAATCTGTATCTATATTTTTTGAAAATAGATGACACAAGAGTTTTCACATTATGAACAGACATCAAAAAGAAGAAGTAAAAGAGTTATACTGTTACAGCCAAATCTCTCAAAGCATCTACTATGATATGAATTGTTTTAGCATTACTTTAAAGGACTAATTTTACTGCTTGGAATTTTAAAACAAAGGTAACTAACTACTGGAATCTGTATCTATATTTTTTGAAAATAGATGACACAAGAGTTTTCACATTACCTCAGGTATGTAAAACAGGGTACTTTTCTTTCACAGAAGCAGGGTTATATAGCACATAAAATATTTATAGTGTAAATCAACAATGTGTATTTTCTCTTAATTTTCTCTTTTCTTTCTCTCTCTTCTTTCTTTTCTCATTATTTATTTTAACTGCATCTTGTCTCACTTGCTAAATTCTGTCCTGTTTACTATACTAATATAGTCTGTATATATTTAATAACTCACTATCTATACATAGATAAATAATAGTCTAAAATAATCTAGTTTTAAGGTAGTCTGATTGGAATAGTGAACTTAATTATTACAGTATTTATTAGATTAATGATAGCCACTTTTATGCTTATTGGGACTGGGGACATGTTCATGATTAACTCTGAAATGTTCCATTCATGTACATATGTCCTTTGAATTATTTCCTTTTAGTATTAACAAATACATAGAAAAAAAAAAAAAAAAAAGGAGGGAAAAATGTACTGTTGGTTAAGAGAAGTGAAGCTTTCTTCACATTCTATTTGCATTGCCATGGCAACAATAAACAATTACTACAGTTTCTAAGGACACTGAACCTGCGAAGTGCATTTAGCCTCACAGATAACAAATAATAAGAAAAAGTAATGTTGTTTAGTTATTAAAATGAAAAACAACCTAAACAAGGTAAAATAAACACATAATAGGACTATTTGTAAATATTTTATGATTTATCCTCATAGGATTACATATTCCTGGAAACACAACTGAAATGTTCCCAAACTACATGTGCACTTAAATGTAGCTGCTTGATTAAAAAGTATTACTCAGTTTAACATGCTGATTTCACAAGCTGCCTGCACTGTAAAGGTTTAATTTTATATGTTACTTGAAAATGTCAGTCTCTAGAGCATATGAAAAGATACATATTACTTTTTGCAACATGTTATCTTTGCAGTTACCTCACACTCTGTACAAACTCACTTGGTAACTGATAGCTATTCATTTAAAATATCAGTTTAAATATTAAATGTGCCCTTGAAATGCTATTGACATTTTGACAAAATATAATCTGAACTGTAAAATGAATGACTTGAAAGAAGTGAAGTAATGCATAGATTTCAAAGACAGTTGTTGACTCTACAGTAAAAGTAAAACTATATATTCACAAGGAAGTATTGAAATGTTTTAGTCTTCCAGATAAAATACCTTACTGTCAACATTTTGCGATATCAGAACGTTTGAAGAGCTAGGAAATTACTATTCTTTTTCTTTATTATGATTATTAGACAGATGTTAGACTCTGCTTAGTTTAATGAATTGTGACATATGTTTTTGAGGAAAAGTGGACTCAGTTACTCACATTGGACTACACATTCCTGGAAACTCAACTGAAATGTCTCCAAATTACTTGCGAATTTAAATGAAACTACCTGATTAATAAGCATAACTTACTTTAACAACCTGAATCCATAAGCTATCTGCTCTATATATGCTACATTATATATATCACTTGGTTATGACAGGCTCTAGAGCACAAGAAAAAATACATATTTATGATTATTAGACAGATGTTAAACTCCATCCTCCACCCAGGTAAAGTCAGTACCCCTCCTCCTAACATCCCTCACACCTCAGAAAATATTGCTACCTCATTCAACACACACTTCACACAAACCATACTATCACTAGCTAAACAACACAACCCCCCTCCCCTTCAACCCACACCTTCAACTACTAATCAACCCACTGCCTTCTCTTTTTCTCCTGTACCTACCTCCAACATAAAAAAAAACTCTTAACTAAACTTAAACCCACCAAATTAGCAGCAGACAACCTCCCAAGTGAATACCTACAAATCGCAGCTGATGCTCTGGCCTACCCAGTATCCATCTTGATTAACCGATCTCTGTCAGAAAGTTATGTTCCCACACTGTGGAAACGATCACATATAATTCCCCTCCACAAAGGCGGACCCTCCACAGAACTAACCAATTACTGCCCCATAGCTATTCTCTCCACTCTCCAAAATACTAGAGAGATGCATACACTCTCAGGTCTCAGACTACCTCCTTACTAAAAACCTCCTTTCCAATACACAGCATGGTTTCTGACCAAACCATAGCACCACCACTGTCTTACTCTCCTTTACTAACACTATCCTTCAGCATAAAAACAATGGCTATCTCTCCTCTGCTACTTTCCTAAACCTATCTAAAGCATTTGACATGGTCCCACACAAACAACTTATCTCTGTCCTCAATAACCTATCCTTCTCACAATCAGTCACCAACTGGTTTCAGAGTTTCCTGTCTGACCGCCAACAATCTGTTGTATGGCAGAATGACATATCTCCCCAACTACCTGTCTCCATAGGGGTTCCCCAAGGATCCATCCTTGGACCCCTACTCTTCTCTGTTTTCAAAAATAATCTAGCCTCTGCCACCACACATGGCACACTCATACAATACACAGATGACTCGACCATCATCTGCTCAGCCAGTCCCTACCCAAACTGCAAAGAGTCACACAGGAAGCCTTTTCCTCTGTTGAAACTTGGTTATCCGATTCCCAATTAATACTCAACCCAAACAAAACTAAATTACTCATCTTCCAACCCACCAAACCTACTCAAAATAACTCTCACTTTAACATCACAGCAAAAGACAACACCACTATATACCCAACTGAACACACCAAATTGCTAGGAGTGGAAATAGACAATAAACTAAAATTTGACATTCACATATCCATGACCATAAAAAAAGTCCACACAAAACTAGGAGCATTATACAGAAATAAGCATCTTCTCACCAAAGCAGCAAAGATTTCAATAGCAAATTCCCACCTTATCTCCACCCTACTTTATGCCTCTCCAATATATACCAACCTAAGGCAATGTGATCTAAACAAGCTAGTGACCTGCTACAACAAAATTGCCAAATTCGCCACAGGGGCATCCTACTGTAGTCACCACTGTCTCTCACTTGCTGAACTGGGTTGGCTTGAACTCCCTCACCTCCTTCAATGGTATCAACTCTCACTCGCCCACAAACTAGTAAACCATCCACTAAATGTCCCATCCCTCCAGAATCTACTCCAACCCTATCGCACCACCAGACCACTAAGATCCAGCAACAAAAATCACTTGCAGATCACTAAAGCCAATAACTCTGCTGGTGAAGCACTATTCTCTTGCACCATAGCCAAATTATGGAACTCCCTCCCACCCACAATTACCTCCGTACCATCATGCACCCACTTCAAAACTTTACTAAAAGCGCATCTAAAAACATGCTGGCTATGCCCTTGCAACTCCCACTCTAATATCACCCACCCCATCCAACCACTACCTTTCTTTCCACTCCACTAACTACCTTGACTATAGCAAGCTCAGATGCTCATAAGCCTAGTACTTATACAGCAGGAACTTCTTATTTTAACATTTGTTAGTGTCTGTTATGTACTTCACAGATAAAGATTCTAGTCGTCTACTGATGTACTATGTTCTTCATCTGTAAATATGTTGTAAGTAATTGCTATGTACATTGTTAATCGCTATGTAATCCAATGTAACTACTGTCTGTTTATTTTAACTGTGGAGCTTTTCTCCCCAGGCCGCCGCTGAAAATGGACCTGCGTCCGGTCGGACACTCCCGGTCAACAAATATAAATAAATAAATAAATAAATATTATTATTTTTGCAACATGCTATATTTGCACTAACCATACATTCTAAACTAACTTAATTGGCAACTGACAAGTTATTTATTTGAAACATCAGTCTAAATATTAATTGTGCCCTTCAAATGTTGTTACCATTTTGACAACACAAAACCTGAAATGAAAAAGGAATGATTTGAAGAAGTGAAGTATTGCACAGATTTCAAAGACCGCTATTGAGACTACAATAGAAGTAGAAATGTATACATGCGAGGAAAAATTTAAATGCTTAATACTTTTAGTTAAAATAGCTTATTGTTAACTTTTTGCTTTATCAGAAAATATAAAGAGCTAAGAAATTATTTCTAATTTGTCTTTATAATGTTTACTAAAATGATGTTAGTCACTGACTTGTTTAATAGATTGTGAGTCATGTACAAGATGGACTACTGAATGTTATTTCTGTTTACCCATGTTTGCTGAATTTCTTTTATTAGTACTGATTTAAAACAAGGGAAATAAAGGGAAGGGAAATCTCTGTTTTTGGTCAAGGGAGGAGAGGCTTAATAATGTTCTAACTGCCCCGAGAACTCTCTAAGGTGCTCTAAATACTATTTGATTAATACTTACCTAAGGTAAGTCTTGATTACCATATAGGTACCTTCACATTAATTCTAGACCTGATGTGATTACCCATTCTGGAAGCAGGAGGTGCCCTATGCAGGGTGGGAATTGTCAGGGTGATCATAGTTTATTCTTAGACTCTGCTCTTTAAATCTATAAATATGTAAAAGCACTGCACACTAGAATGTAGAGTGCCTCTACTCAGGGTCAGGATACCACTGATAAGCCATGTCTTTTCATAAGTGTAAGTTGAAGTTGGTGAGCTGAAGATTGGGAAAGTAAAGGAAGACAGTACACTTACAGTAAATTCATATTTCATTGGTAATCACTCATTGTATCCTGTAGAGTCCTTTTAGTCAAATTATTTTAGTAATAATCTATTTGTTGTTGGCTTATTTAGTGTATGCTCCTCTGTTGCATTTAATTTATCCAAAATGACATATCTGACATATTTGGGATCTCTTAAAGGTAACTAAATACTGGATATTTTCTAAGTCAACTTAATAATTGTTTACACTACTAACATTCCATCCTGATATATAAAATACTATAGAACAATAATAGCATAATATGCAATTCCATATCTCTTTTAAGAAAATTCTCCATATAATAATTTAACATATGGAGTGCAGTTGATATTGTTGGCTACAGGTATGAATGATAATCCAATAGACTTATCTTTATCTATTGGATTAGGAATGACTTCTATTCCATGTTTAATGGGAAATTCATATTTACCTGAATTTGATACTTTAGAATTAATGTTTTATAGAAGTACTTTTTTAAAGCCTGACCAGAATTTTATCCTACTTGCATTTCAAGAAGAAAGAACATTAAATTACACTCCCAAGTTTACACACATAAAAATAGCATTCAATGTTATCCGAGAATATGGTATAACTACTATAATCAAAATAAAAAAAAAAGAAGCAAAACGTTTCTTCCAACAATAACTTGAAATGGATTTAACATTCTTATCATTAAATACTAATGGCTTAAATAATGCAAATAAAAGATCAAGCTTACTAAAATATTTAAATCTAAATAACGCACAAGTAGTATTTCTCCAGGAAACACATTTTAAGACTAATGATAGCTTTATTTGGAACCCTAAGGACTATACAGTCTTCGCTCAATCCTCCTATAGAACAAAGATAAAAGGAGTATCAATTCGCTGGAAGAAAAACATAATCACTCCAAAAGTTATTTATAAATATGAAGACAAAGAAGGTCTACTAGCATTTGTTATAATTAAATTTAATAACAGAATATGGACCTTAGCTAATCTATATTGGTTCCAAGGAATTGGAGCAAGAACGGTTAAAAAACACCTAAATTTTATTTCCAACAATTATAAAGGAAATCTTATACTGGGAGGAGACTTTAATTATACCTTAGAAGCTTCTGAAACCACCCAGAAGTCTGTTCACATTGCAGCTATTTCAAAATCCTTAAAAAGATGGCTTGATTTGTTACATTTAATAGACACTTTTAAAGTAAAAGATCATAAATCCTTATTATTTTCCCATAAAAAACATAGATTTGGAACACAAACCAGAATAGACAAATTATTTGTAGTTCAAGATTTACAAACAAAAATCCTCAACTTCTCAATAGTTCCATGCCCCTTCTCAGATCATGACTCTCTGATAATCAAGTTCCAAATAGAGTTTAAACCTTTAATCATTTGAACTAGAATTCCATTATATATCATGAAAATTAAAGAATTTAGACCCTGGATGTTGTCAGAACTACACTTATTTCTTGAAATTAATAATACAACAGAAATCAGTAGTCATGGTTTGGGACTCATTGAAAGCATATTTATTTGGTAAGACCCTTAGCTGGTACAAAAATAAAGTCAGAGAGTGGGAATCTGAATCATTAGACTTGCAAACCAGACTCTTGCCAGCAAAATCTAAAAAAAAGATCAGAATTGTCCAGAAGTCAAAAAAGAAATAGAGGAATTAGATAAAAAAATATAATGAAATTCTAACACACAACACTTGTCTAGCCTTGGAAAAATTAAAAATAAACTCATTAGCCACCTCCCCCAGATATCTGCATAAATTATCTACAAGAATTAAAATACAATCTAAAGCAAATAACATTAGTAGTATAGATCATGAAAAGAAAGGGAAAAAGTATCAGATATAAGAGACATCCTAGAAGCATGTTGGTTTCATTATATGGAACACTTCAAAAAAGAAGATTAAGATACCAACCAAATAAACATAGATACAAACCTTATCAATATAAAAAAATCCCGAAAACTTAAAACTAAACCTACAAAAACCTATATCCTACAAAGAAATTGTTGACAAGATAAAAGAAAGTAAATCTAACAAAGCTCCAGGGATAGATGGTATAATTACGGAAATTTACAAACTCTTCCCTTCAACAGTAATCTCCCTTTTTCATAAAACTTTGCTAGAAGTCCAGTCAGAAGCAAAAATACCACCCTCATGGAAATATTCTCTCATAACACCAATTCTAAAAGATAATAAACCATCAGACCTTTGCACCTCATACAGAACTATTTCATTACTGAATAATGATTACAAAATATTCATGTCAATTCTAGCTAACAGAATGAAAATCCCACTTTCAAAGACAATTAATAATGATCAAACTGGATTTTTATATAACAGGCACACACATGATAATATTAAAAGGATACTTACTCTTATAGATTATGTGAATAAAGAAGACAGAGAAACACTTGTAATCGGATTACACATAAAAAAGCCTTTGATTCCCTCAACTGGGAATATCTATTTAAAATGTTAGCATTATTTGAATTTCCTCCTCCCTTCATCTTATTACTAAAACATATATATTAATAACTTAGCCTACATTAAATTAAGTCCTTTCACCTCAGGCTCTATCCATATAATGAAAGGTACTAAACAAGAATAGTCCCTTTCTCCTATTTTATTTGCTTTGGCTATAGAAATACAGAAATAATATGCAATAATCCAAGAATAAAAGGAATAGAAGTCTATGACCAGTACATATCTAAAATAATGTTTTTTGCTGATGTAACCCTATCAAATTCAAGAGAGTCATTAGGAGAGCTAGAAGAAGTAATGGAGGCATTTTATAAGATTTCAGGTCTATACTTTAATAGATCAAAATCAAAATTTCTGTTTTTAAATAAGAAAAAAACAACTACAAGTTACAGATAAACCCATCATAGGAAAACAAGAACTTACTCTAAATTATTTAGGAATAGTGTTATGCAAAAATATAAACAAAACAATATTAATTAATTATAAAAACATCATTGAAAAAATAAAAAATTTATATAGAAAAGTGGAACAAAATTATATTAACTTTTGAAGACAGATTGCAATTAATAAAAATGGTCTTATTGCCAAAAATACTATATGTAGCATTAGCAATACAGTTAATTCCTGAAAGAGGCATTCTTAAAGAAATAAACTCATGTTTAATAAAATGTTTATGGTATCCCAAAAAGAATAGAGTAGCTCTAACTCATCGCATTAGACCCTGGAAACAAGGAGGCTTGAACTTCTTAAAAATAGAAACATATAAAAGCATCTGTGCTTAAAACTACAATAGAATGGATAAACCCAAATTATTTTGCCAACTGGAAAGAATTAACAACAGCTATATTAACAAATGAATTCAATATGTTAAAAAAATTTAATAGTAGACAAATCAAACAAACCCTGGTACATACTATGTACAAGTATACAGTATAATATAATATAATATAACAAAACCTTCTAAAACAACACTGATTAATCATTACATCAATTCCTTAAGAAACTTATCAATGCAAACATAGTTCTAAAACTTTGGTTTGACCTTTTAACCCCAATTACCATCACTAAGAAAGTTCCTCACAAAATATATAGGGAAACAATAACCTCCTGGGAACAAAATGGATTCTTATGCTGGTTTCAATGTGTAAATAAATTAAATGTTTTAGATATACATATGATAAAAACTGCTTACAATATTCCAACACAGGACTACAAAGCATTCTAATGTACACTCAATATTTATGCAGATTAATTAATAATTCCTCATTTAAAGATATTCCAAATCTAATAAGTTTTCTGTATGAATTAATTTATAATAGTTGTGAAAAGAAAAATTCCATTTCAAATCTATATAAAGAGTTAATAATATATAAAACAATTCCCAAACCATCATACTGGCAGTTCTTAACAAAAGGTCAGTCATTGCAGTTAAAAGAAGAAATTAAAACTAGCATCTTACTATCAGTTAATTACAACTCTAACACACAATACTGGAAAATATTTAACTGGAAATACTTACATAGAGCATTTTTAACACCGGATAGAATTAAAAAGATCAGTACTACTACAAATGTTTTTTTGCTGGAGGTGCGAAAAGTCAAATAAAGCAGACTGGATTCATATTTTTTATGAATGTAATAAAATTACATCATATTGGAATGGAATCAAAAATTTTTTACAAGCTTTATTTAATGAATCCTTTACCTTAACTAAAGTATTGATTATACTTAATATAAATGAAGGTCCCTACATGAATAAGACAAATATGTATTTGTTATGGACAATATTTGCTATATCTAGGAAATGCGTAACCAGAAGGTGGAATTCAAATACACCCCTGACCTTGGAAGAATTCTACACTTTACTGAAGACAACTGCATCAATGGAAATAAAAATCAAAGAACTACGAAACCATCCCAGCCCATTGGTAAATAATCATTGGAAGAAAGTTATATCTTTGTTGGACACTCTGCAATAATCAATATTGTATTCCTGATAATTAATCTGTTAATTCTATATTTAATAACATACAGTGTATATAACTGAAAGTCAGGCTATTGTAAATATTGTATAGTGCTGTTTAAAATGATATTTAAAAATATTATGTAAATGTTATTTTAATTGAAAATAAAAAAAATATTTGAAGGGAAAAAAGGAGTGTTAAGCAAACAATAATGCCTAAGAACTACAAAACTATCCCAGGCCACTGGTAAATAACCTTTGGAAGAAATTTATATCTTTGTTGGACACTCAACAATAATCAATATTGTATCTCTGATAACTAATCTGTTAATTCTATATTTAATAACACAGTGTATATAACTGAAAGTCAGGCTATGTATGTTATTCTGGAAATAATGAACGCCCGGGGGTGTTCTGAGGCAGGGCCTCTACACCCTTGGAAGGACATTATTTCTACAATAACATACACTGTGGGGGGGGCATTATTATGCTTAGAGAATGAGCTATCCATTTATTTATTTATTATTACCATATGCTTTTATGATATTTTTTTTTTTCAAAACAAGTTTATTGTTTTAACATATAAGAGAAATATCATAACAATTTTATACAAATAATTAAAAATAGGTATTATTATAATATTCAACAAAACAACTAAAGTATTTACAAAGACATCCACTACAATCAGATCAATTAATTAAACTAAAATACTGTGCTATTGAAATTAGATTTTTTTTAACAAATTTTGTAAATTATCCCATACAGTAAAATGTGATGTTTTTCTAGTTGTTCTCATTCTAATTGTGCTTATTTCCATATGACACATTATATTCATAACATTTTTAAATTCATTGAACGAAGGAGGTGTATCTGAAATCCAATTTCTAGTTATTATTTTCCTAGCCACTGCTAGGATAGACCATAACAAGGGAAGCTTAATCTTTTAACACATTGAGGTACAGGTGTGTTGAATAATATAAGAGACTTAGAAATAATGAAATTATCTGTAAAAGAGCCTGCAAAAATTCATTAATTGACTTCCAGTATTCTTTCAACTTCATACAGTCATAAAACATATGAGCCCAGTCAGCATTAATTTCTACATTACATCTCTTACATAGATTATCTTTATTATTAATTTTATTCATCATCAAAGGTGTATAAAAAGATCTATGTAAAATTTCCATGTATAAAGTCTCCAGACAATGGAAGATGTAGTTCTATAAGCAGATTCCAATATATATTGTTTATCTTGTTGAGTTGGTGGGTCCCCATTAATAGAGGTGAAATAATTCCAGTATGAATCTACATTGTAAAAAGTTTCTTGTCTGATAATTTTATGTATATATGAAAGTTTACCTTTATCAGAAACTTTATGCTGTAAATTTATTATCAAGTAATCAATCAGTTTTGGAATAGATTCTTTAACTGTTATAGACATTAGATCTATTCTATCAATGAGATGTTGTCTAAAGATCTGAACCTCTAACCAGCAAGTTTCTCTTAGATCAAATTCTTGTTTTAAGAAATCTAGATTTTTAACTTTATTATCAGATATCAGCTGATACCAGTACTTTAGATTATTATCTATAGCTAAATGAGCTCCTTCAGAAGTAGATGACATAAGCATACCCTGAGTATAAATTATAGGGAATACAATAAAATTCCATTCCCTATACTTAGGGTGCATGAATATAAAGTCACGATAACTAATAATAATATTTAATGGGTAACAGACCATATGTTTAGGTGTAATAGGTGAAGTACAAAATTCCTTTAGCAACCACAACATGGAGTTATTTATAATCATATTTTTATGTGTTAAGGAGATTTTCATGAAGTGCATACTAATTAGCTCCCAATAATCTTTCCATTTTGCGACATATGACCGATCTATTAATAAAGTAATAACTTTTATAATAGAAGAGATAATATATAAATTAAAGTCTGGAAAAGAAATACCCCCTTGAGACCAGCTATTAGTATGTTTCTTTAATGCAATCCTAGGTCTATTAGGTGCCCATAAGAAATTTAACATTAGTGTATTCAGTTTCTTAATAGTTACTTTTGTAGGTGAAAGTATTATTGATTGCATTAAGTATAAAATCTTGGGGAATATTATCATTTTAATAATTGTAAGTCTCTCCTCCATAGTAAAAAACATATTATTCCAGGTATTAAAAAGATTTTGTATATTAAGAAAACAGGTATTATAGTTATTATATATAATAGATTTAATATCTTTAGATAGTATTATACCTAAATAAGTTATCTGACCTGAGTTGGGTACATATTTAGTAAAATCACTAATGAGAGTATTTTTTCGTGTATATATAGGTAGTATTTTAGTTTTTTCTTCATTGAATATTAAACCAGAAATACTTTTAAAATTCATCATTTTATCAAATAAAGACTGCATAGAAGAATTAGATCCTGCTGATGTAATTAGAACATCATCTGCAAAAGTTGAATTTTTGATGTTGTATTTTCTTCTATTTCAAAACCCTCTATGTCAGTACTGTTTCTAATCAAATTAGCCCAAGGCTCCATTACTAAAGTGAATAATAGTGGAGAAAGTGGACATCCTTGCTTTGTACCTTTAAGAATGGGTATTTTTGTGAAACATATGTTCCTACCTTAATATAAGCCAGCGTTCCTTTGTATAAATGCTCAATTAAATTTACAAATGCATCAGAGAAATTTGTGCATTTCAGTAAGGTAAACAGATAGTCCCAACTTACTGAATCAAATGCTGAACCTATATCAAGACTAATAAGTGTTTAATCTTTCTTTTCCTATTTGCAAAATCAATTAATGTTAAAGTTCTTCTTATATTATCAAAAGTATTTCTATTTACAATGAAGCCCGTCTGATCTATGTCTATAATGCCGGGATAATTGTCTTCAATCTATCAGCAAAAATACTCATAAACATTTTATAATCAACATTAAGTAATGAGATGGGTCGATATGAAGAACATCTAGTTGGATCTTTATTAGGTTTTAAAATTGGTGAAATAAATGTATATTGCCAAGATGGGGGGTTATTAACTCAGTTTGGGCCAGAATAAAAACCTTATGTATTAATGAATATGTAGTTTTAGAAAGGATTTTATATATCTCTGGTATAATACCATCATTACCCGGTGCTTTGTTTGATTTAAGCTTATTTATTTGTGATATTTTTGATGTAAAATGGTTCCTCCACTTAATATTTCCAAGTTGTTGATATATATGTCATTTGTTTTTACAAAACATATTTTACTTCTAAAATATAAGTTATGCACATACCTATATCTAGATATCTTTATCTAAGTGCACACACACACACACACACACACACACACACACACACACACACACACACATTCAGAATCCCAGACCCATCCACATATACATAGAAAGATATATATAGTGTATTTACACATGCACACACACACACACACACACACACACACACACACACACACACACACACACACACACACACACACACACACACACAGCATTTACAGACAGTTTTAGTGAATACAAATTACATATATCAGAGATGCATGTGGTTGGTGTGACAGAGCAAGATGCAGATGACAGGAAGAAATGGAAACAGATGATCTGTTGTGGCAACCCTTAACGGGAACAGCCGAATGAAAAAGAAGAAGAGAATAAAAAAAAAAAATGTTCTCCCCACATACTTCTTTGCTGCACCTGATTTTGTGACATAGTGTTGTTCTGTGCTGTAAAAAGGCAATTTGCTGAGGAGTAAGAAAAAAAATGACTTGATTTGCTGAGGATTAAGGACAGTCAATAATGCCAGACATTACAGTTTTATACTTCCTATTGTCAAGAAAATGTAGCTCACAGGCAAAGACTTTGTTGTTTCTCTCTCTCAGTCTTTCAGTATCAAAGATACACACACACACACACACACACACACACACACACACACACACACACACACACACACACACACACACACACACACACACACATACACAGAGACATACATTTTTTTCATCAATTTCTACTTTTTTTTCAATTAACTCGCTTTTTAAACTTTATGCTTGTGAAACAGCAAAGCACTGTTTAGTGAGCACATAGTAGGTGTTTGCTTATTTTAATATCTGAACTTCACAGCAGCTTAATATGCTTCTGTGAAGCAATGGACTTGTTTTTTTTCAGTGAGCATTATCTGTACATTAACACCTTGCGGGAGAATATTCATTCTCCAGTCAGAGTGGCGATGTACAGGCCACCCATTCTCTAAAGGAAATTAACTCATTCATTACTTTTCTGACTACTCACTTAATCAAACTCAGGGCTGTTCAATAGTCAGAGACTCTCCCAGAACACAATGGATACAAGCAGGAGAAGATAATTTGGGATAGGAGACCAGTCATTCACTGAACACATTCACATACCCGCACAAGCACACACACATAGCATATAAACTATTTTTAGTCTGGATGACTGTTCACCAACAGCATAACAATATACAAACTAGTTTTAGTTTGGATGACCAAAAGTTCATCTATAGCATAATTTTAGGATATGGGAGGAAACCATAACACTCATTAAAATTATTCATTATTAATTATTCATTATTATGATAGTTCTACAAATCAGAGAAAGACATAACTGTTTTCATTACTTGATCTGATTTTAAATTCATTCTGTCAGTTTGTATCCACATTAGCTAAGATCTTTAAGCCGATATGAGTGATTCCAGTACCTAGTTGCACTACATTTTTGCTGTTTTAAGTGGTCTAATGGTTGTTATTAAGCCCTGATTTCATTCTTATTTACTACATGTATGCCAGGCTAGCATGCCTCTCAAGTGTACAGATTTCACAGAATGTCCAGATTTTTTGTCTCATATTTATAGCCCATTTTTCATAAAATTGTGTTTTTTTCTGTCAAATTAGTGGCAAATCATTAAAGACTGAAGTTAAAACCTAATGACAGACATTTGAGTTTCAGACTTCATACCATTCAGAAAATTTATGCTAATGTAAAACCTGTTATTCTTTCAACATTCTAAATTTGTAAGATCGATATTTAAAAATTGTCCATATTTTGGTGCCTTTATCCCACTTTTATTCATGGCTTTGTCCAGATTTCTTGCTCTAAGAGGTTGAGAGATATGAAGGCTAGTTCACAATTTGTCTTTGCACTGGAATAGCTGTAGGCTAATCAGTTCAGAGCTAAAGGTTTGTGAATTCCAAAGTTGCTGTTTTCTGTAATTTTTTTAAATTAATGATACATTGTAATAGTTCTACAAGTCAGAGAAAGACACATAAGTGTTTTTTTCTCTCCCACCAACCCTGTTGTAGTTGTATTCTTAAACTCAGTGTATCTGTTGTTGCTTCCCCTTTATGATAATTTGGCAACATAATTCCCACCCTCTCCTATTTTGTTGACCATTGACAATAAGCATATAAGTATCATTTTGCAAATTCTCTTTCCTTAAATTACTCACCAGGTTAAAAGACCTTTAATAAAATTACTTAATAATGAGTGTACAGATACTGCTTGTACTAATCTGAGTATCAAACAGTCAAGGTTTTTATTGTAATTAGTTTACTGGCTGTTGCTGGTGGCAGAAGAAAGTTTCCAGGGTATAGGTTCATAGATGGTTACTAGCATAATAACCACAAGGGCCTTTTTAAGTCTAGCCATGCATCCCAAATTTCTGACTAGTTTTGATACCCTTGATAAGTGTAAGCATGAGGGCAGCCACGGTGGTGCAGTGGTTAGCGTTACCACCTCACAGCAAGAGGTTCTCTGGTTCAATCCTTGGCTGCGGTGCCTTCTCTGTGGAGTCTGCATGTGGTTGCGTGGGTTTCCTCCAGGTGCTCCTGTTTCCGCCCACATCCCAAAGACATGCTGTAGGTGTATTGAACACTCTAAATTGGCCCTAGATGTGAGTACGTGAATGTGTGTGCCTTCTGTGGAAGGTTGGGCGCTGGGCTGGCAACTTGATACTATAAAACTCCACTGCCAATCATGAGCAGACAGGTGATCTGCTGTGGTGACCCTTAACTGGGAAAAGCCAGAAGAAGATAAGTGTAAGCATGAGCCTGGGAGATGAACCATTTACATGTTACCTATTTGCATCAGAGACATAGGTGCCAAACCAGGGATGAATTTCTGGTTTACCATCCAGTCATCCAAGTTGCACTTGAATTGGATTAGGGAAGAACTCTGCTTCACGTGGATGGGGAGCCTGTTCCATAGACATGGTAGTATCTTGGATACATACCTATCTCTCCAGCAGGTCCTGTTTATATCACAAGCAAGGTTTAAGTCTTTAGAACAGGTAATTCTGGTACAGTTTATTTTGTGGATATGCAGGAGGTCCATAAGAGTGTGGTCTGACAATTCCCTGTATGCCAGGCATAGATCTCCCCTCAAAACCCTGTAGGAGACAGAATACAGGGATAGGACCTTGAAGCAGCCTGCATAGGACATATTATTTATGCCCTGTATTCTTTTAGTGAGAACCTCTGTGGACATTCCAGTTGTTGCATATCCCTGGTTAGGTATATATGGAACAAAAGAAACAAGGTAGGACCACCAAAGCTATAAAATACAGTTTATTCCAAGAATAAAACCAAAAGGATAATCGCTTTCACATGGAATAACCACGCTTCATCAGATCTCACAATACAAAGTCAAGCATTCAGTTTAAATAACAAAGCTAAATGCTAATTAAAATCAATTAACATCAAATTAGGATTAAAAGCATGAGCACATCAATTAAGTAGTTAAAAAACAACTACAAGAACTCACTTAAAGGGCTGTGCCTCTAGGGCACCTCTATGGACATTACATTTGTTGCATATCCCTGGTTAGGTACATACCAAAGGGGGCATTGCACTCAATGAGAGGTCTGATGAATGCCGAATACAGTGGAACAATGACTTCCTTGGCCTTAGATGCCATACCATTGTTTATAAGTTGTGCAACATAGAATGATTTCCTCATCACTGTAGACACGTGATGATCAAAGGCTAGTTGCTTTGTTTTGCAATTTAACTACTCAGCAGCAAGTCCAGCCAAGCATCATTATTAAAACCAAACTCCAAGCAGTTATAGTTATTTTTGGCAATAGAGTCATTCCTGTCAGTATCCTGGATCAGCACTTCCCCACAACTTCTCTAGCCAGCCTGATTAAGATGGATATCTTGAGACAGTGTAAGAAATGTCTCATGCTTTCTGACCATCCTCTGTTAATCAAACAGAATAATACCTTGTGTGAGAGATGTGCATATATAATACCTATGGAGGCAAAAATCTCACATATAGTAAATTCAGACACCAAAATTATCAGCAGTACACAATGCATCACACCTCTCGAAGGTCATCACAATAGACATAATCCATTATAATCTGAGATTCTAAACATTAATTTACCTAAATCTCAAAAACTTCCAAAACACAACATATGCACAAAGTATACTCAGAGTATTAAGCCTACTTCTTCACATAGCACAAGGAGTCCCAATATCACAGAGGCTGAGCCTTTAAGGCAAGCATCGACTCAATCAAACATTCGTTTTATAGGTAACTTCATTGTAAGACATAGAGATGTGCCTCTTATCAGATTTAGTAAGGAAAAATGATGGTTAGTTGCTTGTCTGGTGCCAGGATCTGTCAGATCACACATGCACTCTAGTCATTGAACAACAAGTGCCAGTATGACTCTTCCATAGTTCATTCCAGTGTCAGTGACTTGAAGTGTAACTCCATGGACTATATGAAGAGAAACATGATGGAGGTCTCAGACTATGTGTCTAAGGTAGGTATTTAACTGGGTCTATATTAGCGTATTGAATGGACTAAATAGCGAAAGCTATTTAGTCGATTCGATACTGTCGAAATGGCAAAATAGGAAAGACATGGAACATTGACTTTTTTCCCAGGGAAAAAATTTGGTGGGCCATCTTCGGGACTTTGCCATTTCCTCCACTATGGTGCAATCTCAGAGTTGGTATATTTAAGTAGGGGGTATGAGGAACGAAGTCCCCCACTTATCTTTGTGTTTTTTTTTTTGTTTTTTTTTTTGCGGAGCAGCAAATTTTTTCCCTGGGAAAAAATTTGCCGTTCCTTGTGTTCAATATTTTGTGGTTTAGACATTATCAATACTATGAAATAGCGTTTGCTATTTTAATCATACAATAATGTAATATAGATGCATTTGACTAGCATCTAGTAGCATTCTACCTTGTGCAAGGATGATGCTGCACCATGGGTAAAAAATAATTGACTTCAATAATTGGCTTAGTTTCTGGTGTCATTCAAAAGGTATGCTGGTATGCTTGTAAAGCAACATGATACATTATAGCTTCTTCATGTCCAAAAAAATATCAGAAAGGTTCCTTGCCATATGTTAGTTAGAACTCCCTCTATGACAAAAGAAAGCCACACCTACTTACAAGAACTAGAATCACTTTGTATTAAACCCAATACCATTTTCCTAGGTGATCTAAACTACCCAACAATAGACTGGGGAAACCTACACCACCACTAGTGCACAAGCACAGAGATTCCTGGACTTTGTCAATACAAATACCCTGGAAGAATTAGTAAAAATACCAACTAGGCGGAATAACATCTTAGATTTTGTCCTTACTAATAATTGAGTATCGTATACCATCCCTTG
The DNA here is from genome assembly GCF_019279795.1 of Protopterus annectens. Taxonomy (NCBI): domain Eukaryota; kingdom Metazoa; phylum Chordata; order Ceratodontiformes; family Protopteridae; genus Protopterus; species Protopterus annectens. Next base: position 1,696,189,608 of record NC_056733.1, on the reverse strand, counting down.
CATATCTTCATCACTTGTTAGGTCTAACCATAAAGCAGTCTCCTTGAAAATAAAAATGAAACCAGAGATCTCTTCCACCCAAGGTACCTTTAGACATTTCTTTAAAGCAAACTACCTACTCCTAAGTGATACATTAGCTAGCTTCAAATCCAAACCAAAACCAGTTAACTGCACTGAATACACAGAAATGTACACCACCATGCTATACCAGCATGTAAACAGCTGCATAGATGTGACTAAAACCCGTTGGAACAGGTGCAAGGCAATCCCAGGAGCAAACCCACATGGTGGAACCATTATATCAAAAAGCTTTATAATAAAAGGAAAATAATTTTGACCAAAAGGAGAGTAATTTTCAGAATGTTACAGCTCTTGTCAGTAAAATAAACACCCCAACCACATTTGTGCAAAAATGGGAAAAAGGGATCGTAGATGGATGGATGGATGGATGGATGGATGGATGGATGGATGGATGGATGGATATTGTACTGGATTTCTTACAGTGGCATTTTTACATGGATAAAAAAGTATTAACCACTGATGTCAAGAACATGAAATGCAATTACTTACAGAAAGGTTGTGTTAAGAACACAATGAAGTAAAAAAATAATTTTAAATAAAACAGGGAAGTAAATAGTGTGGGAAGAAATATCCAGGGAATTGTTATAGCTAGGCTTATATAGGCCCTAGGGCCAATAGCCTTGTACCAACCTATGAACCTATAATAAGCAATGGAATAAAATTAGCTGATGTATAACTCAAGAAGGTATTTGGTTGGTGATGCCAATAGACATAATCTAAATGCTATTATTACCCCAGATATACACTATATTGGAAAATGCATGTGTGCTAAAATTAGAATGATAAATAATCCAGAGAAAGCAATGTAAGGAAATTACAAAAAGAAAACTACTATTTTTTCAAGAAAGAAATGATATATATGGTGTTAAATTGAGAGTAGAAGCAATGCACATTCAAAATTAATTTAAGAACTTTCAAGAGAAAACAGCTATAGACTGTAATAACATCCGTCAATTTTTTAATAGAAAAGTGGGTTGATGAATTAGCAGTGTCAGTAGTTAAGTTTATTCTGCACACTGCAACAAATGTAGTTAAATGAAACGCAGGAAATATTGCATCTCTTTGGAAAGCAGAGTGGAATATAATAATGAGTAATTATAGAGTGAGAAGTTTAACCTTTGTAACTAGAAAAATACTGAAACCATAATTATGGAAATTAGACATTTTGTGCTTGGTTGGACATGTATTGGCATACTTATCAACATATTCCAAATATATTTCTATGTATAAGCATAACATTTTTTTAAATATGTGCACGATGCTTTGGATGCAGTAGTTTCTGTTAACTATTATGACTCTGGTAAATCCTTGGTATCTGTTATTTGTATATTATTACTAAAAAAAAAGAAAAAACACTTTGGAAATTGCTCCACTCTTTCCTCATTGTTTGGTGAACACATACCTGGCTGCATGGTAGGAGGAATGCCTCTGAAACATAATTTGTTCAAGTATCAGAATTATGCACATTTTTATGTAATTTATCTCACACTCAAATTTTAACTGTAACTGATTTGTTGACAGATAAGTCCGAAATCAATTTAACAGTGGGGGACTTTGGCAATAATAATTATTGGCTTCAGTTCCATTTTTTAGGCAGTGATATAACTGCAGTAGTACATGTAAACTTTATTAGAAAATGACTTTCCTCTACTCATTGCCCAGCAGGCAATATAAATAAAGTATTAATGTGTGCGAGTTTATTAAGAGCACTACTAGGTCAAGGAAAGTCAGTATAATGGTTCCACTTCATAAAACTGTTGGCCACTTCTACTTTGGTCATTAGGTGTGGTCAAGGATTAAAACATATTTTAGGTGCAGAAAGTGTTTAATGAAAGAAAAAAGTGAAGACTATACATTGTGATAATTAACTAAAGGAAGTGAATCTGCACTCGGCTGTGCTTTGCAGATTAAGGTATAATTTTATGAAAATGTAGAGGGCTAGCACAGATGATATAACACTGGTTTCTCTGAGAGTGGAATGTTTACCAGTGATACATAAAAAGTGAGATCAAGTTAATATTTCAGTAAATGGTCACAGATGCATATTGGATATAGTAGCATAAGGAATGGGTCACTACTTAAGACAATGAAAAAGATGCAGAGAGTTTAATCAGAAATGTTGATGGATACAGGTTTCTATTAAAATATGTTTACAGTATTTCTGGCTAGCATGAAGAATTCTCTCCACAATTCTTTAGCGTGTGCATATGCAAACATTTAAGTAACATGAATATACAGTGTCAAGGTCCTATCAGACCAGCTTACATTGATTGTATGGGGTCATATAAAAAGTGAACATAACAGTCAACTAATGCGCTATAGTTCACTTTCAGCTATGTCTCTGGCACTATTTGGATAAAATACTGATGACAAAATTGAAGGCATGGCAGGTGGACAAAAGCCATCATATTCTTCATTCCTAGTCAAGACTGACAAGTTCTCAGCCATCATCCCACATACAGTGAATGTTCCATTGGTATCACTGTGACTATTGGCTGTAACTGGTCAATGGTGCTGACCTATTAGTTTGTGAGAAAGGGGTGAAGGACTAGGGAGTTTCATTGACTCTCTGCTGTTCTGAAGTATTGATATAATGTATAATTTGACTGTACTTTCTTCTCTGGCTGAATGCTGCATACATGGAACATGAAAGTGTTCTGCTGTTTGCCCTTTCTCTGCAATTTTGTGACCACAAAATTAGAAAAGGAGTTGAGAGGCAAACCCCCCTAATACGGAAAGCAGGAGGACTTGTCCACCCTCAAAAAATGCATTTAACTGAAGATAACACTGATGGCAGCAGCAAACAACTGTCAACATGAATGCTATCTAGTGAACTGGAATCTTAAGGGCCTAGGCCCTACCCACAAAGCAAAAGCAGTTCTTGTAACAGTAACAACATTTCTGGTCCAGTATTCTTCTTACAGGAGAACAAACTTACTGACCAATATACTGATGAGTTTTTAATACTTTAGAAGGGTTAAAAAAAATATTCAGCACATTTTCACATTGGGTGGTTTGATCATACTTTCAGGAAGTTGATCCTTTAGCAGATTCAGTGCTAACTTGAAGAATCTGGTCTGGAGTGGAATCCTCCCCTCAACAATTGATGTTGTGGTATAAAAAGAAGCTAAGTGGCTACAAATGTTGGCTGAATAGTTGGTTTCATTCTATTGGGATCCAGTTAGTGTTACCTTGGGATGAGATGATTAATAGTTCAACTTGCTTTGCTAGGGTTGGCCTGCATCACTCATTCAAGGTATTCCGAATAATGGTAAGAGCCTTTGCTGTCCCCATAGTCTCTTTTCATTTGGCAGAGTACAGATAATAGACATTCCAGCTTAAATAGTACATCAAAAATAATTTGGTCCACATTAAGGTTGCTTTCCTCAATGTCCATAGCCTTAAGACCAACTTGACCAGTCTTAAGGCAATTATGTATTTGAAACATATCCATATTTCTGTAATTAAAGAGACATGGTTTAAATGTAAAGAAAGAACTCATTCCATACCTGGGTATCTACATGATAGGTAAAGGCCTGTTATGCCATTAGTTAGGCTTGGTAGAAACTGTAGTGGCATATTTATCAAGGACTGCACTTCAATTGGACAGATTCCCAGAGATCCAAAATCAGCCTTCCTTGAACTTCAGTTTTTCACAAATAAAACAAGCTGCTAACTTATAGCACACTATAGGGCCCCTTCATGTCCACAGATGATCACATGAGATTCTAGAAAGTTTTAGAGGAACTTCCTTTAAACGTTAATTTCATAAATCTAGGGGACTTCAACTACACTTCCATAAAGTGGAGCACCTAAACCTCTAACATAGTGTATGAACAGAGGTTTTTGGACTTTATTAACCAAAATACCCAGGAACAAATAGGTAGTGAACCCAATACAGGTAAAAATGCTATTGATCTGGCCCTCACAGATATTGCATTCTCTTGTTCTATTCATATAGTTTTCCTCCTTTCCAAGCAAAGTTGGGCCATGAACTTGTGATATTTTCCTCAGTACTACCAAACCCATTATTAATAATCTAGCTGAATTTAAGGAGTTCAAAATGGTGAACCTCATATTATTATATGATGAAATATATAAATTTACCCTTCTTTCATAAATTACACCTTGGCTCAGCAGCCAACTTCACAAAAAGAGGTCTATGCCCACTTAGATTAATGCTTAACACTAGTAGTCCCTAAATAAAGATACATAAAAATGGAATGTAAAAACAATTAAGCAAGTCTAAAACTCTTCAGAATAAAGATAGTACAAAAATATTACAAAGGAACAAAAAAAAAACCACTATAAGGACTAGTAAAGCAAACCATGAATGGAGGTTAGCTTCTGAAGTGAAGGATAACTATAAGGCTTTTACTAGCTGCATTAGGAAACTTAAAAAATAATGAATTTTAACGCTCTGAATTTATCATCAATAAGACAAATCCACTCCATCCCAAATGGCATTGCAAATATACTAGCAAATACATTTACTGCATGTATCCCCAAATCCCTAAAACCCTTAATTATTATAAAAGAAAATTGTCTTAATCTATTAGGAAAGATCAAAATAACTTCCTCCATGGGATATGACTACATTCCAGGTATTTAATAAATAACATCAAGCAGGCTGTTGCCAGACATCTCAACAGTTTGTTTACCCAGAGCATAACCACAGGCTTTGTTCCTAAATTATGTCACTCTGCAGAAATGATACTCCCCCACAAGGGTGACCACATCTCAGACCCTTGTGAACGACTGACCAATTAGCCTTGTTTTTCTGATTTGGAAAGCTATTGATCTTACTGCTCTCCCAAATTATGATATCAGAAATCTCATAAGGCTGAAACCCAACAGTTTGGCTACATCACCCTGTGGTCACTGGGGGCCCCTTGGCCCTGGGTGGGAGGGCTCAACCACAGCAAATTATCTTATCTTGATATTTTGTAACCTGTCTGTTAAACCAACAAAAGCTAGTACAGCAATACTGTATGCTTAATAAATGGGGGTTGTAATAATAACTCTTATTCATATCTCCTTCAAAAGTCAAAGATACTTAGTTATAGTAACATCAAAGGGGATGTTACATGTTTAATCTAGTTTAACTTCTTCAGTTCAGGCTGGGGATGTTACCTGTTTAATCTAGTTTAACTTCTTCAGGCTGGGGATGTTACCTGTTTAATCTAGTTTAACTTCTTCAGGCTGCTGACAGTGTTCATACCATGTATGTGACTTATCCTGATATTAACAAGGCCTTCTAAACCATACCTCATGATAGCATTTTAAGCCTGATAACAACCCTAAACATTGATCTCTAACTGATAAGATAGGTAGAAAGATGAACCCTCATAGTTCAGGCAGCATATGCCTGCTCATATAATACTAAAGTAAACACTGGAGTCTCCCTGCCCCCTCCCCCTCTTGGCATCAATGTTTCTGACCTTGAAATTGTAAACCACAGCTTCCATTTAATCAAATTTGTATACCTGCAAACTACATTTAATTATTAATATCCCGTATGATATCTGTATGCTTTACATTGACTTCACCCTTGTTAATAAATTGTGTATTGACAATGGGCTCAAACTAAACATGCAAAAGTGTAGTGTTGTCACATTTGGCAAGCAACCTTTTCTCCCCACCATAGAGCAATGTCAACAATCCAGTGCTTAATGAAGAGGAACATGGGAACTTGAGTTGATAATTCCTTTTTTTTTTTTTTTATCTTCATGTGACAAAGGTAATCTGGAAGTCCTTCTACTCAGCACAACTGATGGCTAACGGTTTATAATCCAGATCCAAAGATGTCATTGTCCCCTTATAGTCAGCACTGTTTACACCTAATATAGAGTGCAATGCCTCCTTTGTTTTCCATCTCATTTGTCATATTGGAAAATATTATAAAGCCCCAGAGGTCATTAAAAAAACAGATCTCCTGCCTCACAACCTTTAGTTTGCAAAAAAGGCTGAAATTTCTGCTCCTGTACCCTGTCTGCTACAGATTCCTGAGTGGTAATCTAAGCCTCACCTTCTGCACTATTAAAGATCAGGTAACCCTTGAGCTTCTATATCCCAGTAAATTAAGTAGCTCAGGTAACACCAGAACCAGAGACCTAAACTTCCTGCAGAGATCAGCAGAATGTGATGGACAGATAGATTCATCAGCCAGCACTTCCCTCTTCTTTGGAATAAGCCTCCTCTGCATGTTGAAAAGAGTAATAATATCATTCGTCAAACTAAAACTAGATGACGAGATGGGCACCCTCAAATTTATATTGGGACTAATTAGATTCACCCTCCTTGAAAGAGATGGTATGACCTGAGAACGTATATTGAAAGGTGAATATACTTGTGAGAATAAACAGTATTATATCTCCTATAAACCCCATGAAACCTATTAAACTAGCTCTCTTAAAAAGGGCAGCAGTCTTTCTTTAATTCTTCTACTCGCTTATGTACATTATTTGCTATATAACTAATGTGGAGCTTTTCTCCCTGGGCCTCCACTGAAAATGGACATATATCCAGTTAGACTAGCCCGGTAAACAAATGTAAAATAAGTAAAATAAATAAAATTCTATGGCTGAAAATAATCTTTACAAATGTCACATGCATCCATGTTAGACCTTTAAAAAATTCCTAGAAGTAATCTTTTCCCAGTTGCCTCTACAACTACATGCATTTCCTGCTTGTCTATTACACATTTTACAACAGATCAGTTTAATGAGCTATACACAAGGAGTAAGCAGCCCTTCTGCAAGCTGATTGGTTGGTTCATAAGTTCATAGATGTGGTGAGCAAACAAAAGGAAAACTGAGGACCTTAATGACACTAATCCCATGTTGGCACATATAGGTCCTAATGTAGTCACCGCAACCATTCTTAAAGACTGATTAAGTGAATTTAAGGGAAGCTCATTCCATCATGTGATTCTTTGAGATATGAAATTGCCATATTTATCTCTACTGTTAATATTGATTTTTACTGAGGCTGAATGTCCTTTTATGTTCAGGTCATCAAGATGGATTATTCTAAGCAATGGGTATCAGACATAACCATCTTCTAAGAAGGTGATAATACATAAAGATGAGACAGAGAGTTGTTTTAGTCTTTAGCTATAAGCATAGCCAGCTTTGGACACCAGTGAACCCTGTGGTCGCTGGGTACCCTTTGGTCCTGGGGGGGGGGCCCCCAACCACAGCAAATTATCTTATTTTGATATTTTGTAACATGTCTGTTAAACCACCAAAAACTAGTACAGCAATATTGTATGTTTAATAAATGGGGGGTGTAATAATAACTCTTATTTATGTCTCCTTCAAAAGTCAAAGATCTTTAGTTATAGTAACAATGTTTTGTCAAGTAACAGGATTCACAATTCCATTAAATGTTTTACCACTAACATAATGCCCCTGGCTTAGTTAAACCCTGATGGTAGACATCCTCTCTACTAAAACTAACAACATAGCTAGCTGTAGGTACCTGCAGTACCTGTAGCTGCAAAGGGGGGGCTTTAATCATCCCTGACTGTGTGGACACCCCACAAATGCTGCTGTTGGTTGGGGAAAAATGAGGAGAAAAAGAAATGTGATTCATTTTTGTTTGTACTGTTTAATCTGAACAGGGCTGTGATATGACCCAGTTAGGATAAAGCTGATAATAAACATGAACAAGGTTAGAACTAGAGAGAGGTCAGCAGCCCAGAGTGACTGATCTCAGTGCACACCATGGATTTTAAGAAGCGCTAATGCTTCTGATCTTCAGGTATGGTTTCTCTTTCAGGGGAGTTTAATAAATGCTGCCAGAACACCAGATACTGTAACTCTCAAAGTCTTTGCTGAAGAATTCTACTCAGTGCCAAAAATAATAAGAATAAAGGCTCAAGATGAGGATCAAATTTTAAATATTGCTCTAATTCACTTAAAAAGTTACTAGAATAGCACATTTTGCATCAACATGGCATTTTTTGGACAATAAGAAGTACAAAACTATGATGTCTGGCTTTAGTGACTGTAATCTTTTTTTTTTTTTTACTCACATTGTTTTTTATTAGATTATTTAGTAAAAGATATATCACATTGAATTTATATAGAGATTACATTAACACAAGAATTAACAATCAACAATAAATAATAAACACAGCAAGAGTAACAGTATAACAACTATGTACAAGATATCTACATGTATAAGAGTTACAATAAATCGCAGTTTTAACTAGAATTCACATCATAAGTGATTAAATGTCTTTTTTGTTTAATAATCTTTTAAGTTTCATCCATGAATTTAGGGCAGTGGTTGTTCTAGTAGTTTTGCCTTTAATTGTCATAATCTCCATCTGACTAGTTTCAGTTGAAATATTGTATAATTATTTCATAGTCGGTATGACATTAGATCTCCAATGTTTTATCACCTTTCTTGCAATTGTAAGAAGAGCCCAGAGAAGAGAATGATCAACTTTTTAACATATGAGGGTACTGGTATATTGAACAAAATTAATGATTTATTTAGATGGAAATTATGAGTAAATAGAGCCTGTAAAAAAGTGTTAACATCATTCCAAATTGGTTTAATTGTAACACATTCATAAACTGTATGTTGCCAATTGGCTACTATATCTAAGTTACATCTCCAGCAACTTTTTTATACATCAATTGTATTTTATGAGGTGTAAAGAATGCTCTATGTAAAAACTTCCATGAGAAAAGTTTCCATCTTAATGATGATGAAGTAAAAGTAGAAGATGTGAGAATGATTTTTTTTTCTCCTTAGCAATAGGGTGATAATTATCAATGGATACAAAATAGTTCCAGTATTTATCTGTGACCTTAAATGATTTGCCTGCAAATAAAACTTTTCCCCGGGATTCATGAAGCTTGCACCAGGTGCAGGCGTAGCGTAGGCGGTATAATGCCAAATATGGCCACCGAGCGATTCAGGTACGATCCAATTCCACGTGCACTACCAGCGTACGCCAAATCTGCGCAGCCCTCGGCTCAGGTATGCTAATCACCCCATGCGCAATACTGCACCATGCAAATGAAGGTACATAGCGATTCATTAAGTGGTGCAGGCATAGTGTAAGCCCACAGAAATGTAAACCAAAAAAAACGGTTTACATTTTACCAAACATAACATCGGAGCTATGAAAGCGGATCAGACTCATGTATTATAAAGTTAACATATGCCAATGGCTAAATATACAGCCAATGGCATAAGAAAAGATGCACAACACCTAAAAAACAACATTTAATGTCATGTCCACAGTAACGCAAAGTACAACCACAGGACATGTGTGCGCAAACGGGAACACAAGGAAAATATATATAGATGTCATAAAATCGCAATGTAATACAAATCATGATTTCATCATAATACTCAATGGTATGCATGGTACACCACAACCAAGCTGCAAGGGTTACTAAGGGTCTGTGACAGTGTTCGGCGCAGTAACTATGAATTAGTAGTCAATGCTATGCAAATGAGGCAAGTAACAGTGAATCGCAAACGTCCCGCCGGACTAAGGATGTACCATATGGCGCAGCGCTACAACACCGAGGAGTGGTTTGGAGGTATACATGACATCAGCAGTGGGGTGTGCCACCGTAGCTGTAAGCACATTGGAGCAATGCAAATCCAGGCTGCCCATTACTAAGCAAAGCCGCAGGATAGGGGTGGGGATGTAGGTATAGCATTGTTTAGCTGAGAGCACATATGGTGCCCAAAAGCGCATATGTACGTGGATGAAAATGTGCCTGAAACCCGGTAAGTGGACGCACGCGGCGCACACCATAGCTCAAACAGGAAGGTTAGGGGAAGAAAATAAGGAAATGCCGCACTAGGGTAATTGGAGTACAACTGAGCAATTAACACCTATTAACTCACAGTGGGCAATTGACGGCAGCTAACAAGTCTGCTCGCAGTAACCTGCAGAACAAGATAGCTGAGGTGTTGGATTGCAAAGAAAAGAGAACTGTCATAGCAGAGCAAAGCAAACCTGCAGTAGATCGGCCATAGAACACATTTCGCAAGATAAGCCAGGTGTTGGAAAGTACAAAAGAAAGCAGGCTGCTGAGTGCATGCCAGAAAATGGGAGGGGAAATGTTAAGAAATGTTAAGGGAAGGGCAAGAGGTAATCCATGGCAGCTAAATGAAATTCAACACCAAAGGCACCACAATAGCAGTACCTGTGGTAAAACACATGATACCCTGTAGCTCCGATTGTACATACACACCCTATGACATCATCAGTGTTCAAAGCACAATAGTATAAAGCATTAAGGCACCTCACACACACCTGTGTATTCCCAAAAACTGCACCATCGGTGTAAACAGATGGGAAACTTTTACAATGTACATGTTGGGAGCTGCCATAGCTGTGATTCTTCACCATGTGTTAGAGACTGAAGGTGTTGTGGAGGATTATGCTGACAGCCACTGCAGGCCCCGGAGGAGGAGAAGAGTGTTCAGACCAAGGGTAACCTACCAGGGGCTACATGATCTGGAGATAGTAGAGAGTTACAGAGTGGACAGGGACATCTTACAGCAAATAGTTGAGCTGTGCCGGCCATGCCTGAGATCCAGAAACAACAGAGGGGAACCCATCCCAGTGGACATGAAGGTATGTGTAAGCTTGAGAAAACTAGCCACAGGTACCTTTCAAAGGCCAACTGGAGATATAATGGGGATCTCACAGGCATCAGCATCCAGGGTACTACACCAGTTCCTGGATGCCATGTTACCACATGCCAATGAGCATATATACTTCCCCTGAACTCAGGAGGAGTTGGTCAGCAACATGCGTCTCTTCCACCATGTGGCACACTACCCGGAGGTACTGGGTGCGATAGACTGCACGCACATACATATCAAGTCACCACCCAGTAAGCATAGTAGGCACTACATAAACTGCAAGGGATACCACTCCATCAACTGCCAGGTTGTGTGCAATGCCCAGGGCATTATCATGGATGTGTTTGCTGGCAGCCCTGGAAGCTACCATGACTCCCACATCTGGCATGCCTCACAGCTGTATCAGGTATTTGTCAGGGGGGACATCCCACATGGCCACCTTGTGGGGGGATGCTGGCTATGCACTGGAGCTGTGGATGATGACTCCCATCAGAAATGCACACACACCCATGCAAGAATGCCATAATGAGGTACATGCACAAACCAGAATCATCATAGAGCGTGTGTTTGGGATGCTGAAATCATGGTTCCGTTGCTTGGACATATCTGGTGGAGCCTTGCAGTACTCTCCAGGCACATGTGCCCACATCTTCATAGTATGTGCCATGCTATATAATATGATCCTGCGGAAACAGCTGCAGCAGGGACATAATGGTGAAGGCCCTCTCAGCCCACTGCAATTGCCAAGGCCATCACAGGCACAGAGGGATTCAGACCACAAACACCCTGTGCCAGTCCCAGTAGGCAGATGGAGGCATGCCCAATATGCCCATGCCTTGGCAAAGAGGGAACGTATAGCATATACACTGACATTGTAGGCCCCTACGGACTGACACACCTCTCCACCTGCACACACAGTAAACTGGATGGCACACACACACACACAACCACCTGTAAATTGTAATGTATAGGTGGCCTACTGTGTGAATCCTACATAGGCAGCCCTCAACCATTGCACATACAACAGCTATTGGAACAAGGAATGTCAACACCTGAACAGTACACGCACCTAACAGCATATGTTGATACTGTATGTATAGGTTCCTAGGTGCATCGTTAGGTACATGCCCGATTGTCAGAGGCCATTCATCAACCAAGGCAAACAGTGTCTGCTGTCGCCACCACATCGATTAACTAAATGTCCCTCAGTGGAGCAGAGCCAATTGCGGGATCCATGTGTGTAATCACTGTTCCCCACACACTCTGCATGGATTTCCTGGTGTGTTAATGAGGGGCTCCATATAATGTAATCACGGATGTAGTGGCAAAGCATGGGGAGTACCCATGACAGGTATCTGTCACCCCAGCATGCTCCACCTATGGTTGTGTGAAGGTGTAGCACATTATAGTGTGTGGCTCACTGTGACATACATTCCCAATGCTGGAGCACATCCATTAAACATCACTTGGACATACCATTAATAGGTCTCATCCATATGTAAACTAACTGAGTTACACATTTGATTGCAGTATGGAGTAACAGCTGTAGTACAGTCCACATACAAAACACCATAACACGTGTACAAATCCCAGATGCCCAAGTGGTAAATGCACTGACTGTCGTGCATGTTCCCGGTTCCATGTCCTGCAAAGGACGTTACGTAATCCCGAAGGCACGAATAATGGATGTTGGATGCAGGTCATCAGATCAGGTTTAGCACATGTTAGTGGGTTTATGCGTTGGCAAGTGCTGGTAAGCGTAGTTTAAACATGACTATACGGATATGCGCGAAACAGGGCTAAGCTTTGCTGAATATCGCACAGATCATGGTCAATGATGTCCAGAACAGGTGAAACTAGCATTATTTACCCCTGTACAAACAGCCTGCTCTGAAGGGTAAAACGACCATTGCAAGGAGTAGAACATGCAGTCACGTACACAGTCACCTAACACGAAGCTACCCGAGATGTACCAATGGCAGTTGTGTATTGTGACAGGTTAAAACACAAACATGCAGAGTCCAGGAAACAGTATGCACCGCCATGTACACAGCGAAAGGTGTATTCTCCCTCTCACTCTCTCTCTCTATATACATATAGATATATATATATATATATATATATATATATATATATATATATATATATATAAAATAGAGATAGAGAGATAGTGATAGAGAGATATATGTCGATATATACGGATTTACCTACATTTGCAAATATATAGATAGGTCAATGACATGTACACAACCATGGAGGTACAAATACATAGGATACTGACAACTATCGAATGTTTCACATACCGACACGCGTAATCACGAGGCTTAAAGACCGAAAGACCACAGTACCTGAACACTATAACCATGAGTAATATTATCACGATGTTAAGGGACATTTAGTTATCGCTGCAGGTGCTGCGGTCCAGGTAGGTACTGTGTTCAACTGTGTTTGTGATTGCTGTAGTCTGTGTAAGTGTGTGTTGAGGGTGCCATGTGCATTTCCGTGGGACTGTAATGTGTGTGTGTGTGTTTGCATCGTGTGTCTGTCAGTGCTAACTCGGAGGTAGATCATTACGGTAGGTGTGGTCATAGCTGGCCGTAGGCATACGGTTACCACCTGTCCCACTTTAAGAGGGACAGCCCCTCCCTGGGCAGTTGTGCCCTGAAAAAAATATTAAAAAGGGCAAATGTCTGAGACTGTAGGACATAATTATGTCCCATATATTATGTAATAGTTGCATTAAATAGTTATTCCTGTATCTAAAATACGTAAATGTTATATGAAACATGATAAGTAGCTAAAGTGCTACAAGAATAAGTATGTATTTAGGATAAAAGTACGTTCTGTCCTGTGTACTGACCATGGGTATGTGTCGGCCTGTAAACACCGATGTGTGTCCTGCAAATGTCCCACTATGGCCATTTGAAAAGGTGGCAACCCATGCCAAAGAGGTTCAGTCACCAACACCACTGCAATGAGTGCAAATATCTGTGACAGAAATACATGAGACAGTTGTCATTTAGTAACATTCCCTTACATATTGATGTATTTCCAGAGGTATTGAAGTATCAACCTCACCTGCATGCTATATAGGAAGCAATTAACAATGGCTCAATTTATAAGCCCGCAACAACCATAGTTTTAGTCTACTAAATGATAGGTCTTCAATTAGGGAAGGAGCCCACACACATATATGGAATATGTAGAAATGTAGTCCCCACAAACCTGTATATGCTATGTACACCCACCCCCACACCGAAACAATTGCAATACAGACTGTAATAACATCACAAACATCCACTCACTCAATTACATCTGCAGAAGCATTAACATACCTTGTGAGAGACACATTTGTAATGGCGCCATGTGAAATCGTAGCTGTTGTATAATGGAACAGATGGTGATGTTACAGGTTTTGTTTGCAATAGTAATAAAAAAGACCAAGGAGTTCAGGCAGCCGGGAAATGCCACAGCAAACTCACTAACATTGTAATTCCACGCTGAAGAAAGATGATTCAAATTCCACAGCAATAATGGATGATTTATTAAAAAAGAACACAAGCACAACACAAATTGCGAATTTACCTGGGTTTCGTCCGATAAGACGAACTTCTTCAGAATACACATTGTGGTTACTACCCCACTTAAATACACAGGTCACACCCTAATTAATTACTTCAAATTCAATTAAGCTGTTAACCAAATGTTGTACAATAATTGCATTGAATAAAATGTTACTTCAAGTATATATACAAATAAAATAAAAAATGAATAGTAAAAATAAATGTAAATATAAATAAAAATGAAAATAGATATAAAATACAATACAAATACATTAAATAAAACACATATATTGACTATGTTTATATATGTTAATGTATATTGTTTTGATGACGCTACATATATCCATTTTTATAATACATAAAAATTGATCTATACCATAATATGTGAGTATGGTAAATAAATCGAGACTTTAATATTAACTGATTTACTGATTATGAATATCATGTATATTGTAAATTATATTGTAATATCAATTAATCCAAAAATTGTATATTCTATTAAAATGTAATAATATTAATATTGTATATATACCAATAATATGAATATCCCAATACTTTCTTGTCATTATAATGAATTGCAATATATATTAATTATTAATTAATAATTCATAAATGCAATATGTTTAAATATGTTTATGAATTTGTGAATTTTCATATTAATTCTACTGCTCATTCATCATTTCTAACATATCAATATACATATATGATGTTAATTCATATTTGGTACCATGTCATGGTCTACCCTTAATATAATTATTTCTAAGAATGGGTTTGATACTACAGTATTCATTCAAAACAGGCCAGTTGTATGCATTCAACAATATCTGCCATCTTAATTCATTTACATCCAAATCATACTTTGTGTGTTTCCCCCGTGCATCATATTCTATGTGTTGAATAACACAAAATTTAAAAATATGATTTGTATTTGATTGTATATGTCTGGCTAGGGCATTCGTGGTTCTCATATGTTGGATATCTAGCAGATGCTCTGTTATCCTATTCCTGAATCTTCTGCTAGTTTTTCCTATATAGAATGCCTTACAATTTTGGCAAAGTGCAACATATATGACATTAGAGGTGTAGCAATCAAAATGCCCTTCAATTTTAATATTGTGGAAGTTAATCACAAGTTTATCGTTTGTATTATTAATGTGAATACAGGTTGTACATCTTCCACATTTGAAATTGCCAACTGACCTGTTAGTTTTATGCCTCTGATAGTCCATCTTGTTCTCAAAATATTCTTTAAAGGACATATCTTTTTTGTACACAAACCTAAGTTGTCCTTGAAAC
The DNA here is from genome assembly GCF_019279795.1 of Protopterus annectens. Classification (NCBI taxonomy): domain Eukaryota; kingdom Metazoa; phylum Chordata; order Ceratodontiformes; family Protopteridae; genus Protopterus; species Protopterus annectens. The sequence goes on along the minus strand of NC_056733.1, from coordinate 1,696,174,039 downwards.
ATATGTGCCATAGTATTACCATTTGTCAATAACCCCCAGTTTCTTTTGATTATATTCTTGATGATTTCAAAAGAATCGTCATACACAGAAATATACAAGGGTATCTGATTAGTGTCTTCACTATTAATATTTGTTGTGTCATTGTTAAAACCATGACATAATATGGCCTGATATGTTCCTATGTCTCTTATTTTTTACTTCCTGCATAACTTTTTCACAAAGGAATTTGGGATAACCCCTATTAAGGAACATACTTTCCATAAATTCCAATTCTTTAATAAATTCCCCCTCATCACTAATCATCCTGGCCGCCCTGACCATCTGACCCTTAACAACTCCCTTTTTCTGATGATCAGGGTGCCAGCTGTCGTAGTGAAGATAGGAGTTTGAAAAGGTCGATTTTCTATATATGTTGGATTTCAAACATCCACTGTTCTTATTATATGTTAATTCAACATCTAAATAAGTAATATTGTCATAACCAATGTGATGTGTAAATTTCAGAAATCGAACGTTGTGATTAATATATATTCAAGGAAAGTGTGTAATGCCCTTTCATCGTTGTCCCAGACGATAAAAATATCGTCCAGGTACCTGGAATATATTTTGATGTGTTTCTGAAATATACTTTTGAAAACATAGTTATATTCCCAATAAGTCATTATTAGGTTTGCGTACATGGGGGCACAGGCTGCCCCCATGGCCACACCATCAATTTGTTGGTAATAATTTCCCTCGTAAAATAAAAAATTGTTGTGTAACACAATATCCATAAGGCTAATCAATGTATTAATTCTAGTTTGATCATATATTTTAGATTCAAAAAGTTGTTCCTCTAACCAGATCAAACCTATGTCATGTGGGATGGATGTAAATAGATTACATACATCCACTGTAACAAAATTGTAACCATCCTCCATCTTAAATTCATTCATCCTCCTTAAAAAATCCCAAGAATCCTTTGTAATATATGGAAATTTGGTCATACCCATTTTGAAGTAATGATCTAAATATTGACTGATAAAACAGGTCTTGCTTCTCTTCCCATCTACTATAGGCCTAAATTGTAGATTATTCAGACCCTTATGTATCTTGGGTATGCCAAATATTCCACTAATAACAGGATAGTCATTTTTCATATATTCATATTCATCTTCCAAAATTTCACCTTGCATTTACATATCCTCCAATAAAATGTCAATTCTTTGATGGACAATATTAATTTCATTCAAACATACTTCGGAATAAGAGTCACCCAATAACATTGTAGTCATGTATGAAATATAGTCCCCTTTATCCGTTACTACCACACCACTACCTTTATCCGGCCTCATTATCCTAATGTCTTTAAGGCCTAATATATAGTTAAGTGTGTCTTGTTGATCTTTGGTCATATTGTTGTGTATTGGTTTCCGATATTGTTGATGAAATTCTCTAATGTCCATTTCAGTTAATTTTCCAAATAATGCTACTTTATCATTCATTGGGGGATTGAAAACACTGGGTTTGATCAGTTTATTATTACGCTTATTGTACCTACTTTCATTAGTATTTTCGTTAAAAAAGGTTTTCAAATTTAATTTTCTACTAAATAATTTTAAATCAATTATTGAATTAACTAGTTTGCCTTTTCGACAAGGTACAAAGTTAAACCCTCGTGAAAAAAGGTTAGCGTGTTGACTGTTCATTTCATTTTGGGAATAATTGAAAATTTTATAATCTCCATGACTATTAGTTACTATATTGGATTACTTAGGAATTCACTGTTTACTGGTTCAAAATTGTTAGTTGAAATACATTGATTCACCTTATCAAAATAGTTGTCCGGGTTCAAATCAATGTAAAAATTTATGGGAATAAAAGTTTCACTGTGTGTCGAAGATATATTTGATTTATTAATATCTCCTACAACAGTGACATTGTTTGTATTCCTCGATTCTAAATTTACAGTACTATTTCCCATATTATTTACATTAATGTTTCCTTGATCAAAATAATCATATATAGTAAGATTTAATAAGGTTTGGTCTCCCTCACAACCATTTTCAAATTCTATAAGTGTTTCAACATCATTTGTATTTTCAAATGTTTCATCTTCATTGTTACCATCATTGAGATTACAAGAACACTTGATAAACATATCCTCAGTAACATCATTTCTTTCCATTTCATTGTCGCATACAATGAAACTGTGTCTACCAGTACTATCACTGGGGTTTGCGTTACACATATTAACATTGTGTTCACTTTTTTGTACTGTTCCTGTTTCCATATGAATATCAGATAAACTATCATCCTGTAAACATGAATTATATGTTATATATTCATTCATACCATCAGCTATATTAATGGTTCCAAAATTCCTTTCACAATTCACGAATTCATTATTGGCAAAATTCTCAGCATATATTTCATTATAAGTGTTAAATATAGGTGCTACCACAAGAGACGAATCATTGTCACATAACTCGTCATTGTTAACACACAAACCTTGAGATTTATGTTGCCTTAATACTTCCGATGAATGAAAGTCTATATGGTTTGTGCGTAAGTCCAAAGATGTGTTGACATAATACGTGGTGTTAGTAAAAAACGCACTGTCTACTTGCGAACCTTCCAAACAGCTTTTGCATTTTTGGTGTGTAAAAAATCTTTCTTTGGCCGTGCTCCCATGTTCCTGTATTCCTCTCCTGTATGAGTTTGCCCTCGATTAAGAAGCCTCTCTGAACGCCTTACTCCCTCATCTGTGTAACCACCATCAAGTTCGCAAGAGCCGCTATTTTCGAAACCTTCATTATCGGAAGTAATGTCATTGACTTCCTGACCATGTCGTTCACGTCCCACACTGTTGTTGTTACCATGGTCACGGTTGATCCGTTTAGATTTAGGATAAATTTCACCAATTTCATAACTTTTGGTATCTCTGAGAATCTTAGTGTGTTTTTTATTAAATAAGATATCACAGCTGGAGTCAACATCTCGAATAATATTGATGTAGTTTGTATAATTACATTCAAATAGAAGGTCCTGACTGATATTTTGATTTAAGATGTCAAGTTCATTAAGTAAACCCTCTATTCTAATGTTATTGTGCTTAACCATAATCTCCATCAGTTTTATTCCGGTATTGTTGAAAAGTTCGTGCAGTTCATCAAGCATATGTTCATTACCTTCACAGCCGTTAGGATATCTCCAAAGCCGCAACCCTTTGGGAACCATGTTAAGTTCTATGTTCTTGTTCAAATAGCTATTTTCCAATTGAACCTGTTTGTATTTGATTAGCTTCAGCTCAAACATTTTTAACATTTGATGCATAGTATTACTTTGCATCGGTGTATGCGGCTTTGGTTTGTTCATCATATTGAAGGAATAATTGTTTTCTTGCCAAGTTTTATTGTTTTGAAAATTGGAACCATGAACAGTTTCTCCAGAGGTACGCTTACCTTGCGTATTTATGATCAACGATGTTGGTGTAACCTGTGTTAGGGGCAACCCAAGAGTGTCACCCACTGACTCTGAGATGTCATTGCTGTCCTTTTCCAAAAGTTTTTGAATGAGAGCCAAATGCTCTCTCAATTGTTCGCGGATCTGCTGGAGTAAAACATCGGTGTCCACCGGAACTACCTCGCCTTCCATGAACCGCAAATATCCAAAATACAAATAAAACTTGTAATAAAAAAAGACCAAGGAGTTCAGGCAGCCGGGAAATGCCACAGCAAACTCACTAACATTGTAATTCCACGCTGAAGAAAGATGATTCAAATTCCACAGCAATAATGGATGATTTATTAAAAAAGAACACAAGCACAACACAAATTGCGAATTTACCCGGGTTTCGTCTGATAAGACGAACTTCTTCAGAATACACATTGTGGTTACTACCCCACTTAAATACACAGGTCACACCCTAATTAATTACTTCAAATTCAATTAAGCTGTTAACCAAATGTTGTACAATAATTGCATTGAATAAAATGTTACTTCAAGTATATATACACATAAAATAAAAAAATGAATAGTAAAAATAAATGTAAATATAAATAAAAATGAAAATAGATATAAAATACAATACAAATACATTAAATAAAACACATATATTGACTATGTTTATATATGTTAATGTATATTGTTTTGATGACGCTACATATATCCATTTTTATAATACATAAAAATTGATCTATACCATAATATGTGAGTATGGTAAATAAATCAAGACTTTAATATTAACTGATTTACTGATTATGAATAGCATGTATATTGTAAATTATATTGTAATATCAATTAATCCAAAAATTGTATATTCTATTAAAATGTAATAATATTAATATTGTATATATACCAATAATATGAATATCACAATTCTTTCTTGTCATTATAATGAATTGCAATATTTCCCCCACACCGAAACAATTGCAATACAGACTGTAATAACATCACAAACATCCACTCACTCAATTACATCTGCAGAAGCATTAACATACCTTGTGAGAGACACATTTGTAATGGTACCATGTGAAATCGTAGCTGTTGTATAATGGAACAAACGGTGATGTTACAGGTTTTGTTTGCAATAATCCCTTATCAGACGGTTGAGATGACAGGTACACTCACATGTAGAACCACATACTCTAGCCGTCACACACAATCCATGGGGGACATGAATTCAAAATATCCGTGTCTCTCCAAATAGCAGTTGCAATTCCTCACAACAAAACACATACAGGCCATCTTCCCGAAGGTAGGGCAAAAGGGCAACGCCCAAGTGAAGAATTCAATTATACCCCACTGTTGCTGCATAATTGGCGAATGGAGTAGCTGCACAGCTGATGTGTATGTAATAATTTACTCAGGAACACCAATTGGCGGCAGGATACCACATGTTACAGGTATCTACATATATAAGGATGCCTTGCCTTACATTCAAACCATATGCTCATACCATAGAACCATTCAAACAGTAAAGGTGTAAGAGAGTTATTTACGAAGACTCAGAACGCTAACAAGGTATGTAGAACACTCAGTATATTAGTGTATGCAGAGCCTGTTTTGTATTAATTAAAGTGTACGCAATGCATAAAGTGGGAAAAGGTATTATGTAGTGATGTCTTGTTGAGCATAGTAGTGCTTGTAGAAATTGTGTGTCCTGCTGTGGGCCACAAGGTAAACATCTCATACACCACAAGGGATGCTACATGAGGGCTTTAAACACAACAATTCCACACCACCCGCCGTCAGTGGTAGGGTTTGCCCAACAAGTACGTGCCATAGCAGGGGATAGTATATGTTGATATACTGTCAAAGTAAACATGTGTATGGGCATATAATGAGAATAACATGCCTAAGGTGGTCCTGCTGTGCAAGTATGCTTTGCATTATGGGATAATGTTTAAAATATGTGTAATGTGCAGTATTGTAGGTAGATATGTCAGATATTTTACACAGCATAACTGTTATATCATGCAAACAAAAGGTATGTCTATTGGCATGTACAATACACAATAACAGGATACATATGGCTTGTAGTCACGGGACACTGTAACAGCATGATAGCTAATTGAAATGGAAGAGCTACTCAATTATCCATGCACAAAGGACATGTAATAGCTTAACAGGTTCATAGTTAGGTACTATGCTGTCTGGCCAAGTCCATGTGTAAGCCCAACTACAGTGTTTTCACTGGCGGCACCTCCCTAGGGTAGTGTCCTGTGTCTGTGAACAACAGAGCCATGTGTTACCTGCACCTGTGTACAGTACAGCCACTGCAGTGATCCGTGGCGTACATGTGTGTCTCCCATCCACCCATCGAGGTATCTCATGAAGAGCGCTAGTGAGTGTCCCTGCTTGATGTACATAGGAATCATGTTCCAAAGCATGGTGAGTGTCTGGTTCAGGAATGCATCCCTCAAGCACGTCTCACTCATCGTTGCATTTGTGTACATATCCATGAGCATGTTGCTCTCAGTGGCTTTTGCTTATGTTGCTTATGTGGAGTATATCCATCAATATTGTTGTGGATATGGGCCCTGGATGTTCAGCAGAGGTCACCCCTGAGTATGCAGTATGCAAATGTGCACAGTTGTGGTGTCTGTAGTTGTGCCGCATACGTCATCCTTCGGAGGTCAATAATCCTCATGGTGTGTTAATGTTGTGGTATGTAAAGCCATTGCTGTTCTGTAAGGTACACCCCAAAAGGGGTGTTGTACCCTTGAACATGTGTCATACGTCAGGAGTATAGAGGTACAATGGGTGCCTTTGTTCCAGCTACAAACCCATTACAGATAAGGGTGGCCATGTAGAAGGATGTCCATGCCACATTGGCAATATGGTTATCAAAGGAGTTGGGTGCTATATACGTATGTACTAAGGTCCCGTATAATGTCACATGTATGTAGGGGACTACCACCTATGTGATAGTCAGTGGGTGATTGGTGTAATCCAAAGGGGATGTCTATGCACCTTGTGTCATGCAGCTTGAGGCCATGTTATCGACACCAGGTATCCGTCACAGTGACACCCTTATGGAGGGTGTCTGTATCAGCTGGTGGATCAATCATGGCTCCTTGTTTGCAGTTGTCTGGAAACCTATTCAGTGAAAGTCCCTCTGTGCTAGCCTGTACCTCAGGGAAGCATATACCGAACATGAGGGGCCCTATGACCGAGGACTGTGGTACGCCAAGTGTAACTGAATTACAGTAGGTACTACGGTATGCTACCCTCAGTGTGTGGGTCCTGTCTGTGGGCCACTTTGCATACCATCTCGAGACGTAGGGGTCGATGATCAGGTGGATGTGTATGTTGTCAATACCAGAATGGAGAACGGTGCTGAAAGCCAATGAGAGGACAATGTAGGCTGTGTGGACCCCCTTACCATCATCAACTACCCTGGTAACTGTATCAAAGGAGTCCACCAGGTGTAGGAGCCATTGCCTGGCCCTAACAAATCCAATCTGGGTGGCATCAAAGGTCTGGAGCCCACCAATGTCTCTGTGAATGACTTCCATGATGATGTGCCCCATAGCCTTGCAGAACAGTCCAGTCAGGCGTATAGGGCAATAATCCCTCTGGTTCATTGTGGTGCCACCTGTGTGGAGTGTGATAACTGTTGCTGTGTGCCATTCAGGGGCCACAATGTCTGATACAAGGCTATTAGTGAATCTGGTGGCCATGTGGGGAGCCATGTCGTTCTGAGGTTTGTGTATATCGCAGCCTGGGATGTTGGACGGTCACATGGAGTCTGTGTTCCAGGCCTTAGAGAGTGCAGGTTGGAACTGCTTAGTTGTGACTGCAGGGACTCTGCATTGTTCCTGTACAGATTTTGGCCCTGTAGGGAGTGAGAGGGTGTAAAGTTAGCATTGAACCTACCTGCCAGGTTGTTGCCAATATCAGTCTGTTCTGTAATGTTCCTGCCTAACCGTCGTATGTCAGAGCAGATGTGGGTATTGCCATCGAGTACTGACATACCTCCATAATGCTTTGTGGTAGTCCTTGGAATGTGTTGCAGTAATGTTTATGTAGCTAGCTTTGGAGGATGTGATAAGGGATCCCGGATTGCTACTGAGGCTGACCAGTGAGCTACCCCACCCATGGGATTGTTCTCCACTTTGCAACAGCCTCCACCCTTTGTTGTACATTATGTCCATGGAACTGGACCCCCAGAGTGGCGTCCATTATCAGATGGGTGCCATCATGGCTCTGTTTGGGATAAGTGCTAATGAAGTGCACTGGTGTATGTGTCAGCGTTTGTAAGTACATTGTCCATCTGCTCGGGTGTCATGACGTTTACTACCACTGTCATAAGACGTCTGAACTAGGCCTTGTAGAAATCTTGTACTGTGTATTCCGTGAAGGGTGTGGTGCCGGGATGTGGATAACAAGGGTGATTAGCATACGTTTGGAAACTACCAACAAGGGGATAACCCCAGGTGTGGAACACCAGTCACATGTTGGTAATGTCCATGTCTAGGATATTGTTGGCCTTGGTGGTGATGTGTATGGGTTTATCCAGCCGAGTGGAGGTTATGAATCCCAGAAAGCATTGGCCTAATGTGTTGGTACATGAGTAGGTATCCCAGTTAAGTGTGAGGTAGTGTCAGTCTCACATCAGTAGTTCCTGTCTGAACCCTACTGTCCAGTACACCAAGAAATGAGGGCAGGTAACTGAGGGGTATGGTGTAGAATCCGTAGCAAGTTACAATGTGTATAGCAGTTCTGGCCACAGTTAGTTGCACGTGGATCACCTCTGATGCATTGTGCTAAGTAACCAGCCTGGAGGTCTGTACATCCTTGTGAAATATGGACACACCTCCACCCTGGGTGTTCCAGTCCTGGTTACATGACTGAAAGATGTGGTCTGCGTATAACCTGTCAGTGCAGGTGTACTCTCCGGAGCCTAGAGGCAGGTCCCAGTCACTGCAGAGATATCGAAGTGGTCCATTATAAGGAGTGCCTCGCCTGAGTGCATTAGAGATGAAGATGTCAAGCATTGAGTAACATTAGCCCAGGTTTTGCTTGCCTGTTCCTGTTCTGGTGGTGAATATGTTATTGGAAACTGTCCAAGACAAGCAGTATATGAGCAGCAAGAGCCTTACATGTTATCTGTAATCCCAGGGCTGACAGGTGCAGGTCATCTGTGCCAAAGCATCGTGTTTCGTTGACCATGTCATTCAAAGCAGAGAGATACTGGATGCCTGTGGAATGACAGCAGAAGCATAGGCAACTGTTGAAGTGAAACATTCAGTCATTGTACAGTGGTATCAGTCTGGATGAATGCAGAATGCTTCTTAGGGCTTGGGCGATACCTTCTGGGCTACAAGACCGGAGAGCTATTGCATATCCCTGTACATGTAGTCCAGGAAGTTACATCTCAGGGCAGTCACACTAACATGGAGAATGACAGTCAAATTGTACCTGGTGAGGTGTGGCATGGGTGCATAGGTTATGTTGCGGATCCTGTTACCCGACAGCCAGATGTAAGCGACTATCACCTTGTGTAGCCTGCTGAGTGGGACATCAGTGTAACCGCCTAAAGAGTCACCTATAACTGGTGTGTTGGGTATGTTATAACATCCTATTGGCTGTAGTTGATGGGCACACATGAGTCTGTGGGCTATAAGTAATTGGTGTTGTGTTTGGTGATGGGGGCTGCCTCTGTTGCCTACACAGAGAGTATGGAGAGGTTCGGCAAATGTCGTAGTTATACTATGTGTGGCCTGTGGTGGTGGAGATCTAGTGAGACTATGTGATGAGTGGGGTGTGTTGCAAATGTTTAACATCCCCTCATGAATGTCAGGTTCAGTCTGGGTTAGAGAAAGCATTACCCCCAGCATGGCTACATATGTGCATCTCCCACAAGCTGTAGTGTCGTATGTTGGGAGGTGAGCATTGACTGTGTACATGAGACAATTGCTCTATTGCCTCATGTTTGCTATATTCATCATATAGACAGGCAATAACACTGGTAAGTGACACTTGGACATGCCTGTATATTCATCCATGTCTCACAAGATATGTGAGGTACGTGTGTACAACAGCTGTTGTACTGTAAGCAAGCTGGAAAGACAGTGACACTAAGGACAGACAGTGTACTTGTAGGAACTGAGTTGGAATGGGTGCTATAGTAATTAGTAGCTCATGAAGTGCTTACATGTTCTGAACAAGTGCTGAGCATGAATATGCAATACAGATAATGTATTGGATAATATAAACCCACTGCAACCCACAAGTGGAGACGCCAGTCATAATTAGAGGCACTGCACTATTACCCTGCTGAGTATGGTCTGCAAGTCTATGAACCTTTATCACCGTAGATGTTAGCAGTACAGATGTAGATGACAGTAGGGATGATTTCACACTGCATAGCATATCTGTGACAGGTCATAGGACATCATCACCCATACTGTGTTCCAGCTACACTGAGTATACTAGATGTACCTTTGTATGTCACAGGAGTGTTCTACCAGTGGCCGGTTGACAGAAGCAACACTACAAAAGGTGTCGGAGTGACATGTGCATATCACACCAGTGGCAGCTACTTTAAAACAGGGTTAATGTTTTGTACTCCCCCCTCATTGTAGCCCATACAACACAGACAAATGGGAGGTATCTGCGTATGTAAGGAAGTGAATGGCCATGACCTAGGAGCAATAGCTGTCTCAGTGTTGTGGACAACATACAGAATGGGCTTTGTGGGTGAGGTGCTAGACATATGTGCACAATCTGACAGCTGCTAATAGCATTGTCCCCGCTAGGTGAATAACCCTGTACCCATTAACTACCACCTAGGCAGCAGTCAACATTATGGACACTGTGTGTAAGAGATGGTGCTGTGCAGTTCACCTCCCTGAGCTGGTGACATCTCTAGGCCTATTAGCTAGTCATACAAGGCACCCATGTCATGACAGGTGATCATTAGACAGGCATACTCAGCACCCGGGTGACCAATATTGGATCACATATCACCTTTAAGGGGTATTGGCCATGCGTGGATGGGCAACACCAGCCTTCACAATCCTCACCTACACTATGCAGCATGCTGGCTACCTTGCATAAAGACATGTGCAACACTGTGATGTTGGACATGCTACACGTGCCTATCCTGATCTGAAAGACAGACGTCATGGACAGCCAACTTCCTACTACAAGGATCGCCACATGCTGGACAGATCCCTGTTCCATACAGGTTACATACTCCTGTCATACCATGCAACCCTGTCCATCAAAGCTGCACATGTCATCTCTGTCATACATGGTGCGATGACCGCATGGTAGATGTATCATTAACTGTCTGGATCAGTATTGTGGCACTGATGCACCTGGCGGTGGCAAAATGGCTGTCGGATACAGCTAGAAAACCTTGCCCGTACATGCTATAGTTGATAACCATCCCTATGAATAACGTCCGGCTAGCCATTGTCCCATGTGTATCACATGTGCAACACAGGCGATACATGGCAGGATGTTGAACTGCTGTACAGTGCCGTGTAGATGTATATGGCAAAACACTTGCATGTAAAGGGTTCCATAACCATGTCTGTATTGTCACTGCTCATGTCCGTTAAGGCAGTATATCTGTTGATATGTTACATATACACAGCATCAAGGTCAACAGCATTACTGTAGACACATCCAGGCATGTGCTGATAGGTAAGAACACCAGTACAGGCAAACAGACATGCCCACATCAAGACAGCATTCACATGGAGTATGAGCAATGTAATGAGGTGACACACATATATGGTGATGATATCCAATGCACAACGGGTGTTAAATGTGTGTGACACAAACATGTCAGTCGTGTCAGTGTCATGACGATTTGCAAAGATAACTGTTCATATGTACTAGACTTTATACAAATGTATGTGCAGCTGTATCTCTGTACATCTCTGTGATACTGTGACCTGTCTCCATCATTATGTCTTCCAGATAATGCCTCTTTCATGCCTGCCAGTGTATAGCCACCTGGAAGATGATGCCATCATACCGTACCTCCATGATAACTATGAGGTGTTGTTCAGCCATGTGCCACAGCATGCCCAGCAGTGTGACGACCTGTGGCAGGAACTTTGCAGGAGGGTTAATGATGTGGGTGGCCATAACCGCACCTACCAGCAGGTGCGCAGACACTGCACGGAACTGATATGACATGCGAAACAGCGTGCCAATGCAATCGCCAGGGAACAAGGTAGAACATGTGGTGGGCCACCAACCCAGCCCCCACTCACAACTACCGAGGAGCTACTGGCCAGCCTGGAGACACCCTCAGAACAGCATCCACTAACACTAGCTGCCATTGTGGAGGTGGGTGTCTCCCAACCACCAAGCCTGGAGTTGCCTGGTAAGTCACTACTGCACATATAACTATTATATCCAATTTAGTTGCATGTGTCACTGTACAATATGTAATGCAACATCATATGCAAGGTATGTTTACACACATGCCGCATACTATAGTATGCTACCCTGTGTATGCACACATGTGCATACTATATGCTATTGTACAGGCGAATGTGTTCATGCACAGTGCACCCTGTAGCTGTCATACAGTCATGGATAATGTTCAAACTGCTGTGTCACCCCTATACAGGTACCTCTGGCATGCCGCACAGACATCAGTCTGTTGCAGGTGAGACAGTTATCAGTATCAGACATGTTAATGCATAGATCTATTCGCCATGTGGCCAGTTAACACATGTACACATAATGTATGGTCCAGTCACGATATACAGGTCACATCTGTCATCAATCACACTGGCTACCCATGTGCAATATATACAAACTAAATGAAACACCAACATGAAAACACAGTATCTGTCATTGCTAGATGTGTGGACAGCTCTGCATACAATGGTGGAAGTGTTGTTCAATGTAAGAATATGTACTATACATTGGAACAATACATGTGTGGTACGCAAACAGTACCACACAGTGAGCTGGGATATGGGTAGCCCACAGGATTCACCATTGTGGAATATGCCCCTGCAATGGGTGCACACATTGTGATGTGCCATCTGACATGTCCCAGGCATGTAGTGTTCCGGCTGCAATATTGTCTCACTATCCCATAATACATACCCCACATACCAAACATACAACCCTTTGTCTGCATAACCCTGTGGACAGTGACATATCTGACATCTATGGGTGTATGTCATATGGGACAACACAGACATGTGAGATAGACGGCCATCACAAACATTTGGCCAACACATGTTCACACATGGCCATGGAGGATGGCCAGAGACATGTAGCAACACACAGTAGATGTGATGTGTACACACCCTGTTGCACATTGTCCACACATGGTCCAACTATAGCCTTTGTTGAAGGCAGCTAAGACATTTTAGTAGTTGTGCAGGGGTGTCATCCGTAGGTCTTCCAGTGACCTGTCACATGACACAGCATGGTTTAGTGTGTATACACCTCAGCGACATGGGTCACAATCCACAGTAGTTATGTAATGTGTATGCACGCAGTCATGGCTATGCACTGTGTGTGTATTCCACACTGTATATCAATATAGATGCCTCATGATGCCATGCAATGGCACAGTGTCTGCACTTCACACTGTATAGCAATGCAGATGCCTCATACTACCCTTCAATGCTCATGCACATCTGCTAAAAGTGCATTCTATCTGTAGGGCATACAGACAACACTGCAATGTGATACCCATTACACTGCTGTACATGTGTCAGGACACCATTGTGTCAGACATGTATGCATGTCAATGCACATGTCAGCAGATTACATGTCATACTACATGTTAATGTCAAGGTCACATCAGCCATGTGTACTGTTAACCTGTGCTGGTCCACATGGTGTATCACAGGGATGCATGCTTACTACCATGATTGTGTGAACTGCATGGCTTCTGATATGTCACCTGCTTGCTGTTGTGTGCAACCCAGGGATGTATGATAACTACCACTATTAATGTCTGAGCTGCATGCCATCTGCTGTATCACATGCATGCTGCATGCCGTCTGTCAAATCACATGCATGGTCTGTTTGTGTGTCTGTGTCTGTGTGTCTGTGTGTCTATGTCTGTGTCTGTGTGCCTGTGTCTGTGTTTGTGTCTGTGTCTGAGTGTCTGTGTGTCTTTGTCTGTCTCTGTGTGTCTGTGTCTGTCTCTGTCTGTCTCTGTGTCTGTATCTCTGTCTGTCTGTGTGTCTGTGTGTCTGTGTGTCTGTGTCTCTGTGTCTCTGTGTGTCTGTGTGTCTGTGTGTCTGTGTGTCTGTGTCTCTGTCTGTCTGTGTCTGTGTCTCTGTCTGTCTGTGTGTCTGTGTCTCTGTCTGTCTGTGTGTCAATTGTAATGTAGAGTCTTTCTTTGCATCTATTGTAATGTAGAGACTTTCTTTGCATTCACAGGTGATGTAGGTGCTTTACCCTCCTGCGGTCCATCTGATGTTAGTGTCCTCACAGACTCTAGCAGTGATGAACATATGCATGAGGTATAGGCAAGGTTGTCAGGGGCTGAATCTGTGCCAATGGTTGCCATCCCAGCTATGTTCCCCACACAGTTCTCATGCCAACACATACCCCATCACCAATGGCCATAGAGGAAGGACAGTCAGCGTGGTTAGCTTGGAACAGGAATTTGTGGTGGCTACAGAAGGTGTGTCTTCACACCATGGTGTCAGTGTAATGACTGCAGATGTGCCACACAGGCATGTGGCCAGTGCTACTCATAGGAGGACCTGTGTCAGACATGCACCTGCAGGACGGAGCGCAGCAGCTGGTGTCACCAGATGCATGTTTCAGACTGTAATGGCAGCACAGGCACATGCTGAATGGCAGAACAGAGAAGGGCAGAGGCTTCAGAGGGCTGCTATCCATTCTTTAAATGACAACATCCAGGCATTGGCAAATGCTCAACAGCAGATTGCTGACATTCTGGACAGGTGATTGGGTGACATGGTTGGAATCCTTGACCATGGCATAGCAATCCGTGAGCATGAGCTGTCTGTGCTGGAACATCTGGTAGGAGCGAGGCATAGGCCACTTGGACGTAGGCTAACTACAGCACCTGGTGCAGGTCAACGTGAACAAGCTACCTTACATGCCCGCTCCCACAGTGCCGGTAACAGTAGCAGTGCAGCTGGTACTGCGCTGTCCACATCAGGACACAGCAGGCTACGTGGACGTGGCCCTGGATGTTCCCAGTGGTGACATGGTTCCAGTGGACATGTGTCATTGGACAGTAGCCAATCTGTACCTCTGCCTGGTAGTGCCTGTGCAACCCCTGGCAGGCACAGGTCATGTGGCCATGGCCGGACACAGTGAGCTGTACATCCTGGTCTGTACAATCTGGAGCTGTCAATAATACCCCTGTGTAGGCTGGACACATGGCAGAACTGTGTGCACACATACACGCACACAGCAGAAACATCTGTAGGGCACCGCAACACCCACATGCATAACAACCACACTTGTCCAATCAGATCACCGGCCCTAACCCACACACATGATGTCATCCACTGGTGCAGCCTATGCCCCTGGCAAACATTATCACCCTGTACATATGATGATGCCTGTGCCGCATCCCTGTCATCCACACCATCGGTGCAAGGACATGCTCATATGGATTGATGCACAGGGTGAACAGAATAGTGAGATAAGTGTATATTACATTTGTTTTGTACTGTTGACATGCACCACACATACCATGTAGTACAGGTTTAGAATGCATTGTTATATGTTCACAGTATGTGTCTTGGTAACAACAGTAACAGCATGTTGGTAATTATGCCCTGCTTCCCTCCTTAAGGTCTAATTGCATGTGCCATTAAGTTACAGTGTTTGCAGTTAGAGTGCATTGTTGTATGTTCACAGTATGTGTCTTGGTAACAACAGTAACAGCATGTTGGTAATGATGCCCTGCTTCCCTCCTTAAGGTCTAATTGCATGTGCCAATAAGTAGCAGTGTTTGCAGTTTCCCATGTGTAAATGAGGAGTACTCACAGGCATGTATGGCAATACCAGCATGCTATATGTAGCCTCAACCTCACTCTTAGAAAGGCTACCATTCCACAGATGTCCACACATCTACTGATCCAGAAGCATGTGAGCTGTTTAATAGGCTACATTGGCTAGAGATGTGACATCCATACTGGGTCACATCACAGGTACAGTAACATGGTGCGGGGGGTTTACACAGCTGTCTGGCTGATGTCAAGGTTAGAGGCCAGTTGATAGCATGAGGCCTCACTGTGTAGCAGTAATACACTGTCACATTACAGGATGAGAACACGCACAGACATACACAGAAACACACAGTAACATGCCCACACTCACGGGGTCAATGACACTATAACGCAAACTCGATAGTGTTGAGGTGTGGACCCCTGCCTATGTGGTAATCTCCTTCACAGTACTGTGCACCCACATGACGCGACACAGAGAATGAACATGTACAGTTAGCCAGTAAGGCTGAGACCAACGGCATCAACAGGGTAGTAGACTGCATCACCATGAGGGGTTAGAGATCCTGTCTTTTCTGTATGGTAGCATACACCCTCACTCCATGCACCAGACAGCCATACATACATACACACACACAAACACACACACACACACACACACACACACACACACACACACACACACACACACACACACTGTGGAGTCCACAAATGTCATTCACATACAGATAGCTGACGTGTGTGATACACACACCACCCCTGCCTATGTCTTGCTTTCAACACTGCAGTATGTACAGATCTCTACAACAGTGTACAGGGGTGTGTAAGAATTGGGATGTATTCCCCACCATACGTGGCATATATGGTCACACAAGCAAACACACATGGCAGTACTGTGAATCATACACCTGCTATATGATGATACATCTGACAGACATGCAGCAGTATTGGCCGCATTATGTGTACCAATGCTACCTTCGGCAATTGTGCTGCTATATGCACACGGGATGACATAAGTGTTACAGGTGTCAAGTGATTTACAGTCAGTAACACCCTGACTGCTGTGTAGGTTGTATGTCTTCACCTTCAAGTAACAGTAACATAGCATACCGTTTGCACATGTCATGGTAGGATGGCTTGTGACACACCTGTGAGCTGTCCTCAGCAAACATTCATCTGCAAAGGTGGACCACCCCTTTATGTACACACATCCATCCATACCTGATGTACATCCTACTGTACTGTCAGTATTTCACCATATACAGGTGTCAATGATGGGGCTGCATTGCAACTGCATGTTGTAGTTAGACACAGATGAACTGCATACATCAGCTACTGCACATGCATGGCAGCTGAATGCACACCACTACATGTACATGTGTGTTGGTCCTACATTCCTGTCATGTAGCCATGTTTGTATGCATTGCAATTGGTGGACATGTGTGATGACATACATGACACATGAACTGTAGTATGATATGATGGTTGTCAGGGGTAACTAGTACAGAGGCAATGTTACCTCAGTCAACATTGCTACCTTATGTACTGTTAGCATTCAACAGCCATGGACCTACCTTCCATGTGCATGCGTCTGATTGCTGTAGCCACTTGTCTGCACGGAGGACAGCAAAAGCAATGCTATGTACATATGTGTTTTGTGTGTGTGTGTGTGTGTGTGTGTGTGTGTGTGTGGGGGGGCATGTACATATCCACGGCAATTACATATATGTCATATCCAATCCTGAGTGTTTTTTGGTGTACAGCAACAGTCATCTGTTACAGCTGTATAAGACCCAGGGCCCCTGTTATGTGTAGAGCCGACCTGGTTATGAACAGTGGTATCATTGCATTGCATAACACATGATGGAACCCTGTCAGTACATGTGTAGTCTGCACAGTTGCTGTAGACCTATGTACAGTCCACTGGTCATGAGTAACATGGTGTTGTAGTAATGTATGGATGTGGGCTGCTGGTCCAAGGACATGGTGATGTCTGAGGGCTACATAGTAGAATGCGGCATTTACCACTGTGATCTGCACCTGAGACATCTGTGATGGCTCTTGAGTGTGTACTGGTCAGTACATGTGAGTGGCCTTCATGTACGTGGGGACACTAACACCTGGAGCGGTCCGTCACGGTCTTATGGCCCACATGTCTGTATCTGAGGTATATGGTGGTAGTGCTATTGTGCACAACTGTGCCATATGCCAGGTGTTCCTCACTGCAGAGATGTCCGTATTCCCCATTGTTGGATATGGATTGTCAGTTGCAATTATGAATGCTACATATCTAGTACTGACAACTGGTGTCAGATATATGTAGTGCAGCATTCATGCTAACAATGTACACTATCAACACACTGTGCCCTTCTGTGTTTAGAATACGTGTGCATACAAGATTACTAAGTGTGTGAGCATGCCCAGTACGCCGTTGTGTAGATGGACACACAGTACATTCCAAACGGGCGTGTGCTACTAAGTGTGTGAGCATGCCCAGTGACACCTTGTGTCTGTTATGTGCCTCTGTGTATGGGCATGACCATTGAAATCCTGTATAGTGATAGTTGTCATCCAGGCAACAGATGTCCATACCCCATGTCAGGATGGATTCCTACATCGAACACACTGGTTGACTGTCTTGAAGGGTGTACTGTCTGTGGCACGTCTCGTATCTATGTAGTGTTGTAATAGTGCTCCGTAGATAGGCAGTTGTCCCACTCACTCCACTGCGGTGTGTTTGTCTCCGTCTACCTTGGGACAGTAATATGCTTTCAGACTGCTCACTCTCCATACATTCCCTAGCGGCGTCTTTGCCTTTGCTGATGATGTCATCCACCTAGAAGTATGCCTCTGGGAGTGCTGTGTTCCAGTAAGCTCGGTGGCGCATTCTGTAACTGCAAAATGCTGTAGCGTGATAAGGTAGTTAGGTGTATGTTCAACTCCCAGCCCTGCCAAGTGTGTGTGTGTGTCTGTGTGTTTCCAGCTGCCTGGGGATAGAGTAATGCTTTTAGACTGCTCACTCTCCATACATTCCCTAAGGGTGTTTTTGCCTTTGCTGATGATGTCATCCACCTAGAAGTATGCCTCTGGGAGTGCTGTGTTCCAGTAATCTCGGTAGCGTGTTCTGTGACTGCAAAATGCTGTAGTGAGATAAGGTAGTTAGATGTATGTTCGATTCCCAGCCCTGCCAAGTATGTGTGTGTGTGTCTGTGTGTTTCCAGCTGCCTGGGGACAGAGTAATGCTTTTAGACTGCTCACTCTCCATACATTCCCTAACGGCGTCTTTGCCTTTGCTGATGATGTCATCCACCCAGAAGTATGCCTCTGGGAATGCTGTGTTCCAGTAATCTCGGTAGTGCATTCTGTAACTGCGAAATGCTGTAGTGTGATAAGGTACTTAGGTGTATGTTCAACTCCCAGCCCTACCAAGTGTTTGTGTGTCTGTGTTTCCAACTGCCTGGGGATAGAGTAATGCTTTTAGACTGTTCACTCTCCATACATTCCCTAACAGCATCTTTGCCTTTGCTGATGATGTCATCCACCTAGAAGTATGCCTCTGGGAGTGGTGTGCTCCAGTAATCTCGGTAGCGTGTTCTGTAACTGTAAAATGCTCTAGTGTGATAAGGTAGGTAGGTGTATGTTTGACTCCCAGCCCTGCCAAGTGTGTGTGTTTCTAGCTGTCTGGGAACAGAGTGATGCTTTTAGACTGCTCACTCTCCATACATTCCCTAACGGCGTCTTTGCCTTTGCTGATGATGTCATCCACCTAGAAGTATGCCTCTGGGAGTGCTGTGTTCCAGTAATCTCGGTAGCGTGTTCTGTGACTGCAAAATGCTGTAGTGAGATAAGGTAGTTAGATGTATGTTCGATTCCCAGCCCTGCCAAGTATGTGTGTGTGTCTGTGTGTTTCCAGCTGCCTGGGGACAGAGTAATGCTTTTAGACTGCTCACTCTCCATACATTCCCTAACGGCGTCTTTGCCTTTGCTGATGATGTCATCCACCCAGAAGTATGCCTCTGGGAATGCTGTGTTCCAGTAATCTTGGTAGTGCATTCTGTAACTGCGAAATGCTGTAGTGTGATAAGGTAGTTAGATGTATGTTCAACTCCCAGCCCTACCAAGTGTTTGTGTGTCTGTGTGTTTCCAACTGCCTGGGGATAGAGTAATGCTTTTAGACTGTTCACTCTCCATACATTCCCTAACAGCATCTTTGCCTTTGCTGATGATGTCATCCACCTAGAAGTATGCCTCTGGGAGTGGTGTGCTCCAGTAATCTCGGTAGCGCATTCTGTAACTGTAAAATGCTCTAGTGTGATAAGGTAGCTAGGTGTATGTTTGACTCCCAGCCCTGCCAAGTGTGTGTGTTTCTAGCTGTCTGGGAACAGAGTGATGCTTTTAGACTGCTCACTCTCCATACATTCCCTAACGGCGTCTTTGCCTTTGCTGATGATGTCATCCACCTAGAAGTATGCCTCTGGGAGTGCTGTGTTCCAGTAATCTTGGTAGCGCATTCTGTAACTGCGAAATGCTTTAGTGTGATAAGGTAATTAGGTGTATGTTCGACTCCCAGCCCTGCCAAGTGTGTGTGTCTGTGTGTTTCCTGCTGCCTGGGGACAGAGTAATGCTTTTAGACTGCTCACTCTCCATACATTCCCTAACGGCATCTTTGCCTTTGCTGATGATGTCATCCACCTAGAAGTAAGCCTCTGGGAGTACTGTGTTCCAGTAATCTTGGAAGCGTGTTCTATAACTGCGTAATGTTGTATTGTGGTAAGGTAGTTAGGTGTATGCTCAAATCCCAGCCCTGCCAAGTGTGTGTGTGTGTTTCCAGCTGCCTGGGAACAGAATAATGTTTTTAGACAGCTCACTCTCCGTACACTCCCTATTGGTGTCTTTGCCTTTGCTGATATGTCACCCACCCAAAAGTATGCCTCTGGGAGTGCTGTGATGCTGAAACTCGGTAGCTCTTTCTGTTACTGCGTAATGCTGTAGTGTGGTAGAATTTTCAGGTAGGTGCTTGATTCCAAGGTATGGCAGGTGTGTGTGTTTGGCAGTTATACCCTATGTGTTGGTATCTGTGGGTGGCTAGCTGCGGGATGTGTTCAGTGTGTTTTGTTGCTGACCTATATAGTGTTCACTGCCCGCATATTCTGCCAAGACACTGGGTTTTCAACTCATACATTCACCAATAGGTCTGGTGAGTAAATGTCAGCAGCCCTACTCTTACCCTTAATACAATCTGACCCATGTGATGCAACAAAACACACATGCCTTGATAGTAACAACACTACATGATGCAGGTGGCACATGTAGTTTCCTTTTCATTCCTGTCTAATGCTTTGCTGTCATGTGGTCCACTGTTGTGATATAAATGCAATATCTACATATGTGTGTATATGTATATGTGTGTATGCATGTATATATATATATATATATATATATATATATATATATATATGTATGTATACATATAATATATATGATATATGTAGATAAAGAGAGATAGACGTAGATATAAACATATATGTCTGGGGACATCAGCACTATTGAATGTTTGTGCTGGATGATCTGTACGTGATAACCTCCGATGTATGTATATCTGCCATGGCGTAGTGGTAATGCACATCGCCTGTTGTGTGCAGGGTCCCGGGTTGTAGTCATGTAGACACCGGTTATTTTGTTGCTGGGAAGACCATGGGACATTGAATATGGTGATAGTAAGGCACCTGTTACCAGCTGTGTACGGATCTGAGCGACACTTAGCAGTGGTTATTAATTTGGAGGTTCGGTATGAGTCATATAACTATTCATTAGAAGACTATACTATGCAGATGAGGTTGACAATAGTGTATCCCATTTATCCCCAGGGTGTGATGCAGATCCCTGGAGTGTATGTGTGTAGTTAGCCGGGTGCAGGGCTCGAATATAGTTTACAACATGGGAGGGGGGTCAGCCATACTGTACGTACATTGCAGAACTGTGCCTCGGGAGTGCTCCTGCCTTAGCACGCCTAAGCTAGGGGTGTGTCTATACCTGCCTGGTGACATTGGGAGGGACAAAAGCAGTAGTGGGGTAGTCAGGGTGTACAGGCTGCACAAACAGGTGATGATCAGCACAATCAGCAGATGACATGGCCAGCCCGCACCTGAGCAGTATGGTAATGTGAGCAAGCAGCATACACACAGGTTTCTTCCGCACTCTACACCACTGGTGTATACCTGTGGGGACATTTCACAACACAGTCCAACCAAATGAGAAGGGCTGCAGCAGGCAACATAGACCAACATTTGCAGGAGGCTGAGGGCAGTGAGGATGTGTATGCTGCCGAATAACCCTTACTGGGGTGAAAAAAGACTTTATAGACCCAGGGTGACTTACCAGGGGCTACATGAGCTGGGGATGGTGAGGCACTGTGGGGTGGACAGAGACCTCCTACAGTGGCTTGTTGACCTGTGCCTGCCACACCTGACACATCAAACAGGCCGAGGGAAACCCATCACAGTGGATACCATGGTATGTGTTGGCCTAGGTATACTAGCCACAGGTACCTCACACAGCACAACTGGGGATATCATGGGGATCTCACAGGCATCTGCATCCAGAGTATTACACCAGTTCACAGATGCCATGTCAACACATGCTAGTGAGCACATACATGTCCTCAACACACGTGATTAGTAGACCAGCAATATGCATCTCTTCAGTCACATGGATGACTACCCTGGGGTACTGGGTGCTATAGCCTGCACAAACGTACACATCAAAGCACCACCCAGTGAGCGGGGTAGGGCCTACGTTCACTACAGGGGCATACCCTCCAACAGCTAGGCCATATGCGATGGCCAGGGCATTAGATTGAATGTGTGTGTTGTCTGCCCTAGAAGCTATGATGATTCTGATATATGGCTTCTGACACAGCTGTACCACACATTTGCCAATATGGACATCCCCTACAGTCTCCTAGTGGGGGATGCTGGGTAACCACTGGTGTCGTGGCTGATGACACCCATCAGCAATGCACACACACCTGAACACTCACATCATAATGAGGCAGATGCACAGGCAAGACATATAATTGAGCATGGGTTTGGGATGCTCAGGTCATGGTTCTGGTATCCGGACACATCTGGTGGAGCCCTGCAGTATTCACTAGCGACATGCACACAATTTGTTATGGTATCTGCTATGCTACACAATCTGATCCTGCAGTAACAGTTGCAGCAGGAACAGCATGGGGCATGGCCACATGGCCCAACACCACTGCCAGGGCCTGTACAGGCACAGTGTGACTTGGCGAAGGAACTACCTGAGCAGGGCCCAGTCGGTGAAAGGCCGTGCACAGTATGACCTGCCCTTGGCAAAGAGGCAACACAAGGCATATGCACTGACACAGTAGGTACCTACTGATTTCCCCTTTCTGATCCGCACACAGTACAATGGATGCCAAACATGACACTACCTGTGCTCGGCCATGTATAGGAGGTGCACTGTGTGCATCTGACATAGGCAGCTCTCCAGCACCGTCCTCAGGTCCAGAACACCCCCAGGGTACGTCTATCGACCTAACAATTGGCAGTTGTATTAGAATGTGTATTTACCCATTGCTATGGTATGTATGTGAGCATACAAGAGACTTTGGTGAACGAATGTTAGGGCAGCAGACAGTACACGTCCATAGTGGCACCATGACATCTGTAGCACATACAGGGGTCACAATGGTAGCCAGTAGTACACAGAGTGCCCTAACCCACTGCAGATTATGGGCTGAACTTCATGTGTGTCCGTACAGCCCACACACGTTCCATGCAGCTGGACAGGTGTGGACCAATACAGACAAATGATATACAATGGCCTATGGATATGCCCAATGAATGACCCCAACCTCCAAAGACACACACAGACTACAGCAGGCCAGGCAGTTTGATGTAGGTTGTGAAAGCTAGGACGTCCAACACCACTATGCTGGTATTTAAAGCTTGGATCTGACATACACTGGTATCCCTCCAACCAGCAATTTAGGTAGGTCCACAAACTGACATGGAGTACCTGACATACCAGTACAGTAGTGGCAGATGTGTACAACTATCAGCTGTGCCCCTAGTCCAACCTACACATGTGAGAGTCATGTGTGGCACCCACGGTGCTGTGTAGGACTGTGGATGCGGTTGGATGTCCCCCCATGCTATGCAGACATGCAGCAACTGTCAATGCCACATGACCATTAGCTACCCTGCAGACACAGCATGACACCTGTCTGTGTAGAACAGAGGGGTCGGCAACACAATACTGACTATCTGGACATGTGACACATGTGATACAGTTGACCATACTTGGCATGCTCACACACATGACGGTATGGCGGTAATGTCGGTCGACAACATGCGTAACAGTCATACTGGGCATGCTCACACACTGAAACACAGGACCGCCAGGCATGCATACATCAGTGGTCCGGACATATCTGCCAGTACATTGCTATACTGTTGGATGACTGTGCTGTATGGTGTGTGTGTGGTCTATTATCTGTACATATGCTATGGTCTATTGTTAATTCACATGAGCTATGTGCGTAGGGTACTGCTACCAACACGTGAATAGGAAGGTTCTTTGTTTGCGGACAGACCGACGCCTTTGGATATGGACTGGGTAAGGCACATTCCAGCAGGTGGGAGCAGTTGTGCATTGGTTTGCACAGTGTTAAGCACTGCTGACCTCTGGTTACAGCACCTTATACCCGTTTAGACTCCACATTACTTTGACAGTGCACTACTGACATACTGGTAGACAAACACGCTTACAGCCGCTCGCTCACCGACATTTGTGCTTACATTTGTCACTCACGCTGGGTGTGTGCAATCCCTTGTGATGTGTATTACATCGGACTACATGACTACAGTATTGGGTATGTCTAACCATTTGGCGACGGCAGGCATTTGACTGTACGGACTCAGCGGCCTGTCCAGTGACGTAATCATTTTATATGCGTGTTCCACATACGATCTGCTCTCATCTGCCTGATACCTGGGAACCGATACTCTGCAATGTTGACATGTGAATGTTATTTTGTTAACGCAGCTGTCTGCCGAGTCATGCTACCGCATACCTACTGTACGTTTTCCACCTTTCAGATTGCACGACGGGAGACTGTAGGAGTAACACCTTTCCCACTTTGCATGGGACAGTCCCTCATTAGGCATATGTCATGTGACAATACTCTAGCCATTGCATCTGTCCTGATTAGAGGACATTCTCATATTATATGTATCTGTAATGGTTGTTTGTTGCAGGTCTTGTATACCTGACACGTCGATATGTTATATGTAGTAGCATAAGCAACTTTACTGCTGCTAGACTATGCTTTGATTTGTGCTGATATGTATATTTCTGTACTATGCATGGCTGTAAGTATGTTCTGCCCTGGTACATCTGACATTTGTACAGAGCAGGTCCCACTTTGGCCATTCAGAATGGTGGCGGCCCTATAGATCCTATATGTAGAGCTATCACATGTGTCAAGGCAACACATACCCACAGCCAGTAGTAAACTGACTACTTCAACAGTTTGCATATGTTAAGGTTATTCTTGTAGCATTATAATTGCTAATACTGTTTCCTATTACATGTTGTTGTTTCTGATATAACAAATTAATTTCTGACACCACTACACACAATATATGGCCTCCTTTCCCATACTCACAGGCCATGTGCCATAACATTCATTTTGCAGGACACAACTGCCCAGATGGATGTGTCCCTCAAAGGCGTACGGGTGGTAAACCTCATCTATTATGTTATCATCTACCTAAGGTGGTCAGCAAATTATGCACTTTCCGTCACTAGCAGACCTCACATACCAATGGCAGAGAATGAACACCCTGTGGGACACATTTAGATGATTGGTTCTATTAACCAGACACATTGACAGTCACTGAGCATATGTATTCATTCAAGTTTATCGTGGTACATGCTGTTTATGACTCATACATGTTGTCATCTGTCATTACCTGTATTCCGCCACCTGTCCACCTAATATCACTAGTTCTGGAAGTGTTTAGTTGGACTTTGTTACACTCTGATTCATAACTATGGAAGTCCATGCTAATCGGGTACACGACACTGATTTGGTCCCTATGTATTCCCCCGATGGTTTACAGACTATCTGGCAGATGTGCTCTTCAGGTTTGGGAGGTATAGGCATCTGCTATGCCCATATAGGAATATTAATGACTTCCACTGGGCGGGCCTACTACATCTCTGCCAACCAGCACCTGCACACTTAAGCCCATTATTGCATACCCATGGTTCACCTACCTGGCACCCCACTACAGCACTCATGACAAATACTTACTGTGAGCACAGCTGGGGTATGAGTACACCACTACACATTGCCCACTCTCCCCATCTCGGGACACATGTCATACATTTTTTCAACCCATTTATTATCACACTTGCACCACCTACTCTTCCATGTACACCTACATCCTGCTCGCACCGATAACAACGGGTTCACACGTACAGTGAATTTTTGGGGTCCCGCAAGGGACACCGTTATCCATGTTTAAAGTGCAGACCTTGCAGATCTCTCCCACTGGTATTTTCCTGCCAGTGTTTTGGACAGCAGCAGTGTATTTATCTTTATTGCCTGTCTGTATGTCTGACCGGCCTAGCTGGGCGGTGTGAGGGGTACAACGTTTATTTACTGGACCTCCCAGTCACATATGCCCAGTCTGTAAATATGTCACCCCTAATTGCTGTAAAGTAACCTAGTTATGTACATGTGTATATCTACAATGACATATATATTTGCTTTGTGTGTATGTATATATATCAATACCTGTTGTATGTGTATATATATCTATCGATATATATATATATATATATATATATATATATGTATTATATCTTTGTGTGTGTGTATACATATATATATATATATATATATATATATATATATATATATATATATATTTGTATATATATATATATATATATATATATATATATGTGTATCGGTATGTATATATAGATATATATATATGTATATATATATGTATATATATATATATATATGTGTACATTTTTATCTATATATATGTACGTTTTTATCTATATATACATCTGTGTGTCCGTTAACCTATACAATTCCCGGGCATAGACACTTACACATGCGTATTGGGTTTATCTCTGCTTCAACAGCATATTATTACCTTAGTCATTATGACACCGACGCTTCACGCCGGTGAACTTGTGATCAGTATACTGCACGTTATACAGCGGACAGATGTCGCAAGTTTTTCATGTCTGGGGTGCCGCTGATAAGTGTGATGTGATACAATGTCATTTGACCTATTACTCATATGCGCAACCTATTATTCCTGCTACTGTGTTTGTTTCTGTGCACATTCATATTATTAATGTTAATAGAATGAGTGTTTGTGTTACTGAGATTGTACATCAGCATATTGATGTCTGCATGTAGTTGTGTCTTTCTGCTTTTCCTGGTTTGGGGTTGTCACAGCAGAACTCTGTTCTACTCATGGTTGGCAGATAGGTTTTACGTGCCAGGCTGCCAGCCCTGACGCACAACGTCCGACGACGATACACCCATTCACTCATGTCTCCACGCACACGACGCTCTATCTGGGAATCGCACCTATGTACTAGCTGACCTCCACGGGCCGCTCCATTGCAATCGGCGCAACATACCCTAGCACTCCTGTGTCCATAATCGCATATCCATAGTTTCTCCAGCACACCCGTGTTGAGTTTCCACGCATAACAGCCATTATCCACCTGATATCTCAGCCATGACACACCTTTACACATTGCCCTCTCCAGAGCGTTGGGGCCCTACACACATTTTGTACCACCTCGTGTATTCACAGGGTCCCCATCCATTCATATTTGCACATACGTGCCTTTCCTGGTGTTATGGATTACGAACGATTTGTGGGTTACAAGTGTAGGTGATCTCAACATGTACTACATTCCATCTGTGTATAATGTTGACGTAGCACTTCAACGATGTTATGGCCACTGGTATAACCCTGCCTCTGGTGTGAATAGTGGTGCTCTACTCACTCTTGTGCAGCTTTATCTGACATACGCTGCGAGCACTTAATAATACTTTACTTGCTCTAGATTCCCTTCACAACCCTTATGTTTGCTTTCATCTTTCATCGTTCATTCTATATATATATATATATATATATATATATATATATATATATATATATATATATATATATATATATATATATATATATATATATATATATACATATATATATAATAGATATATAATTGCATATTTCTTTTATGTCTGTGGATATTTATCTATACACACATCTATCTATCTATCTATCTATCTATCTATCTATCTATCTATCTATCTATCTATAAAAGTTACAGCTGTACAAGACAACATACATTTGCTATGCTACAAGCTGCTTACACCCGCGAAGGCGCACTTGCATCTACTTATTGTGAGTTAGATATGTTTACTGCCACTTCTTTGTGATTACATGTGGCTTATTCCTTATGAAAGTACCACTTTGATTGATGGAATCCGGGTAATGGCCCCATGCGAGACACACGGTCACCTTTTCATGTATAAATGTTGGCTTTACAGCACAGAGGCATTCATTACACAATAAATTAATATGTGCTATAGTCGTCCTTGAACCGGGAATGCCTTTACGTTAGGCGGATGCTCTAACCACTACACTATTGTTGTTCTGTCTCATTTATATGTATACCCATGGTTCATAGCTAGTCTGATATACGCCTCATCGCTTCACTTACACAGCAGGCATCCATTCTCCTGCTGGGAAAACCACAGTACTACACTTCCGACATTCTCTATTTCCTACTGCTCTGGACCCATGCTGCATGTCTACTCACTCCAAGGATATTCAGAACTCCTACGCTTATAGTCCTCGCACATACGTGTGTTTGATTGTCAGGGTGTTCCTGTGCTGGTCCGGGTTTAGGCTTGTCCGACTGGTGACTAGAACTGCCCTGTAGCTGTTCAAATATCAGACATAGTACATGGATAGAGTTAGTTGAGATTTTAACATTCTGTCTGCGTTTACAGATGCAGGTGTTTGGGTACCTCTGACCACATTATTAGGTCGGCACTACATAATATAGGGTGGGGAGTGGTTCCACTACATAATACAGGGTGGGGGGGGGGGTTTCCACATGGTTCCACATGTTTCCCTTCACATTTGACTATTTCATGCATTATATATACAATGAATATTATTCTGGACATCAGTTATAAATTCACTACAGGTATGCAATAGTCCTGTCAACAACTGTGACAGTTGGTTGGTGTACATATGTGTACGGACCTCTGTGATATTCGGGGACTAGTTTCTACAGTGACAGGGACAAGGCTATGATCAACCAGGGACAATCACGGACACTTCTACCATATTAGTACTATTAACTTGGAACGTGTTGACAGATTCGTATTACTACTTATTTTCTGCAGTTAAATGCGTCTGTTACTCTTAATTGTTGTAATTAGTCATTCTCATTCAACACCTTTCCTCCAAAGGTCACTGGCTTTGTGAGTGATTAAGAAGCTGGCCAATTATTGTGTGAATGTTCTGACCATTGGTAGGGTTGACACATTGTCATATGTACAGGTTGGAATATATTCTGGGGACACTAGATTGTTTAGGCCAACACATACCCACGGTCAGTGCAGGTTTAGAACATTCATTATTTTCCTAGCTGAGAGCCTATACCTTTAGCACTTTAGTTTTTAGTCTGTTTCTTGTATGAATTACGTATTTTCTATCCTAACATGACTGCTTTAGGCAACTGTTACATGCAGTATGGTACATAGTTATTTCCTACAATCACAGGACATTTGACATTGTATCATTGGTGGTCAGGACACACCTACCCACACAGTGACTGTCCCTCACACAGTGGATTAGGGGGTATCCTGTTTTTGTCAGTGCCTTCATCACCATTTTTCCAAGTGTCACTATGTGAATGTGTACAATATATTCTCTTGATTATTCTTGTGGGGACACGTGCGTCACGGGCAGGTGTTTGATCCTGGGTAGTAGGTTCTGCATGACCGTCTAGGGCTGGACAGTCTCGTGCACCACTACTGTACATTCAAACTTGTGTACAGGACTGAACATCGTGTCTTGATACCCATTCTGATGTTTACACAAGTTACTTATCCCATGAGGAATATCCAAAAATTTAACAAGACCAATACCGACCATTCTTTTGGCTTTACGAAAATGTGTTGGGGGTTTTACATGCAAGGGATACATAGTTTGCAATCCTGAAACTGCCTAGGGTGACACTGCCTACTACATATGAGTAATGGTCACTATGTGTAGATGTGGAGGGGGTGATGGGTATTCCATTATGCATCCAGGTGTGTTGCATTTGAATGGGCCAGTTCCATCAGGACCAATCTGTGGGTATGTGTCGGTGACATTTCTGTACATTTGTATCGCACATTTTAATATTCATATGTTTGTGGGATTGTGTTCTACAGTATGGCTTGTCAGGTTGTATTGCAGATGTGTATACATGTTCTTTGTGTTTCTTTCTGATTCACCCACTGCTCTCTCATACACCTCCAGTTCACCTATTCTGCATACGACACAGTCTCGCCTTTGAGGATTATACCATTACCCATCCCCCCACACACAAATTCCTGACACTCCATCCATCACTACTTTGGTTGATGGCCCATGACATGGTCAAGGTAACACATTGCATACACTACATATGTCAAGTACCTGTATGGTTGTGTGGACTACCCTGGCATATTTCACCTTCCACATGATATACATCACACACATAGGTACACGCCCATACTTAACTTTCATGACATGGTTGGTACACCCGGGTAATACCCGTTCAACTGTGACACATCCTGACAAGTACGGCTTGGACCACATATGTGTGGATTTTGGCCAACTGCTCTGATCCTTGGTAGGGTGCCACCTTTTCCTATGTCCAGGATGGGATATATTCAGGACACATATCCGATTGTACTGGACAACACATACCCACAGTCAACGCTATGGATAATACTGTTACTTTAAGCCTACATGTTGCCTTATTGTTGTAGCAGTTTATATGCTCCTTCTGTTTCGTTTTCCTGCTTATTCTATTTCTTGTCACATATGGTATGTTAAATACGGACATATCTATTGTATGGGATTATTACATGCGTTGTGGAATATAATTCTGTCATACGGTTGCTAGATATTTACATTTATCATGATTTTGTTATGGACACATCTGCCCAGCTGTGTACTCTCCCTCACAATGTGGGACAGCTGGTGACCCTGACCATTGGGATGGACGTAGCTATTGGCGGCCCGCTAACATGATGCATTTCACTTCCACTTGGTATAACTATCTACACTGTGTTGGACTACAGGCACACAGTTTTCAATGTCATTTGTTCGAGGGATGGGGACCCGTTATTCCCTACCATGCATTTGTGTTTGCTTCTTCATTTTGTGTTCACAGAAACTATCTTGCATGCTTTGCATACATTTCAGTATCCATGGACACTGACAGATGTTATTACTATTGCATGCAAATTATTATATGCAAGCATTTTAGGTTGCACGTTGACAGCTGACATTTCCACACCTCTGTGTGGCACTTCGACACGCCCTATGCACTCATTTCCTATGCATGTGACTGTGGCGGCAGCGCGTCTTCATTAATATGCATTTGGCACTACTGCGCCATCTTCACGCCACACGGTCGAAGCAAGCCTAACACCGGCCTTGCGCCAAGCTTCATGAATCCTGGGGGTTTATTTTTATTTATTTTTTATGAAGGACAGAGGAAAATAAAGAGACAAAATCAAGGAATATCTGTGACACAGAGAAAGTGACAGGTATTCATTTACACCTCAATGAGATAAAGTGAATTATTCCTGCTGCTTGATGACTGCTAAACAGCAGTCACTGATCTGCTGTGGGAGTACCAGTGTTGCACAATGAAGTGTTATTTGCTGAAATAAGTAGAATACTAGTATTGCTGTGAATTATGCATGAGAGTCCCCCAGATTCTCAAAAGCTTGCACTGCGTGCATGATTACTGTAAGAGGAAATGTTGGCAATATGGTGGATGAGTGATCCACGTACGTGCTCGTTTGATGTGCACAAGCGCTCTTGCACTAGTGCTGCACGTTCCCAGCCCCCATATGCAAATTACCCCATTTGCAGGTGAAAACCATGCAAATGAGGTAAATCTGCCATCCAGGAAGCTGGAATCAGGCTATGCAGGACTAGCATAATATGCAGAAATGTACTCGGTTAGTAACCGAGTACGGTTCTATAAAATCAAAATGGAGAAATGGCAGCTCCAAATAAAGGCTGCATATCATTAAGGAAGCATGCCAATGGCCAAGTATAAGGCCATTGGCATTGCAAACAATGCAAAACTTAAAAAATACAACTTTTATTTTATTACCACCGATCACGGCTGTTTAAGCATAGGGCAGCGGCGCACAAACGGGATCGGTGGGAAAATAAGAGAATAAACCTAAAACAAGCATTCCAACTAAATTCAGAATTCTTCCATGCAAGTCAATGGCAGGCAAAAGACAACCAGGCCAGTGAATAGTGGTTGCTAAGGGGGGAGGCTCAGTGTGACACATGTAACTATGCATTAGCAGGCAATCGTATGCAAATGAGGGGAAGGATAGTGAATCTCAGTTTTCTCCAGCATGTGAGGTAGATCCCAACAGTGTTAGAGTATGAATAGCCGAGTGCAAGACAAGGAAGTAGGTGACATCATGGATGAGCATGTCAGGCATACTGTAAGCGGATTGGATCCCTGTGGCTCGGGTTTGCCCCAAGCTTAGCAAAAAATACTATACTAAGCTCCAGTCTAATAGCTGTAATACTCCAAAACAATTCTGGAAGACAATAAACTCGCTTCTCCATCCAGGCTCAAAAACTAATCCATGTCCCAACCCAAGTAAAAGTGACCATCAACTAGGTTCTGAATTCAATTCCTTTTTCATCAAAATCATTTCTTCCCTCACAAAATCTATTCCCAACAATAATCTAGCTACCCTACACCCTCCCTCCTCAAACCCTCCAAATAACCTTCCTCCTCTATTCGAGCTTAAATCCATTTCCACAACTCTCATAAAAAGACTCCTATCCAAACTTAAGCCCTGCTCTAACGCACCCGACAACATTCCCTCATCCTACATAAAACATGCCACAGATGGCATTGCTCTCCAAATCAGTATCATTATAAATGGATTGATAAAAGAATCCTATGTCCCCAAACTCTGGCGCTCGGCCTTCATTCTCCCACTCCATAAGGGTGGAAAAAATACCAACATCTCAAATTTCTGCCCTATTGCCTTACTCTTCCCTATTTCTAAAATCCTTGAAAAGTGCATCCACCTCCAACCTATATCATTCATGACCCAAAACAATCTCCTCACACCTACTCAGCATGGCTTACGCCCTGGCCACAGCACCATAACCACCCTAATTTTTTTCTTAGATACTGTCAACCAAACCCGTGATTCAAGACAGCTAGTTTCTACTGTTCTTCTTGATCTGTCCAAGGCATTTGACACTATATCCCATAACCATCTGCTTTGTCATCTCTCAAACCTTTACATCTCCCCTAAAACTCTATCCTGGTTCTCCATCTATCTATTAGACAGATCTCAAGTTGTCAAATGGAAAAACTCCATCTCTTCCTTCTTACCCACCCCCACTGGTGTCCCACAGGGATCCATCCTCGGACGTATGCTATTCATCATCTTCATCAATAACTTTCACACTGCTATTCCTGAAACCAAAATCATTCAATACATGGATGACTCAACACTAGTCTGCTCTGCCTCTAACCTCTCTGAATTGCTGTCTAAAACCCAAACCGCCTTCTCAAAAACTAAAAACTGGATGCACCAAAACCACCTCACTCTTACTGCAAGCAAATCCAAAATTCTACTATTCTCACCCACTAAGAACTATTCCTTCAATAAAAATTACTTCAAAATCTTTGCCAAACCAACACATCTATAGAAGTCATCCCCTTCGCTAAACTACTCGGCATAATTGTTGGTGAACACCTAAAGTTAGATATACATGCACAACAAAGCATTAAAAAGACCCACCAAAAGCTAGGTATGTTATATAGGAACAATCACTTTCTCTCCAATTCAACAAGGCAAACTCTAGCCTCTACTTTTCTTCTTCCTTCCTTACTATATGGTGCTCCTCTACTAACCAGCCTGTCCTCCTCCATTACCTCCAAACTAGAAAGCTGCAACAATAAACTTGCCTCCAAATCCAAAAATTCCACTCACCACTGCCTCTCCCTACAATCCCTGAACTGGCTAGAACTACCAAACCACCTAGATTACCTATAACTCTCTATAGCACATACACTCATATTTCAGCCTACAAAATGCCCTGCTCTAAATAATATCTTTCCCCCCTATATTCCCAACAGAACCCTTAGATCTGAACATCAGAACTTAATAGCCATCCATAAACCCAAACATCCTGCTGGCCAACTGCTCCTCTCCTATGGTCTAGGCAAAAAAATGGAATTCCCCTCCTCAATCACTAAGAAGCACCCCAAACTATGAAAATGTCAAAGCCCAGCTTTTCATACACCTGTCTACTAAATGGAAATGCCCCTGCTTCCTCCCCACTTAAGCTCTGATTACCTTAATCCTTAAGAGTCTCCCCCTTCCAGCACATAATCCCTCCTTACTTAAGCTTCGATCACTTCAAGCCATAAGAGTCTCCCCCTACTGGCACATAATCCCTATATACCTCCCTCAGGCATATTCTTTCATCTCTATCAAATCTCCCTGCACTATCCTGCATCTTTATTCCTCTCCTTACATCTTCCACTCCTACAGCTATATTTGCTCAACACTAACTTGTAAATATTGTAAATATAGACTACTCCTTTCTACTCTAATATATGTATGTAATGCATATCCACAATTTCTCAAATTCCATTAATTTCTCAATACATATCAAATATCTATACAACCTTAACACTCAGTTTCAATAAATTTCTGCTAACGTATGCTCAATGAAAAAGCTTAATTTAATCAGTTATACAGAATTGTTTCTGGTACTAGGTTGTACCTCTTGTAATCATATTTGTAAACTGCTAATGCATTTTCAGACCTTGCTTGTATTTCTTGTAAATCCTGTATGTAAACTGTTTTTTTATTTACTGCATTCTCTGAGCTTTTCTCACCGGGCATTCACTGAAAATTGGCCATGTTGACCCAGTGGACATCCCCGGTAATCATACTGGAAATAAATAAATAAATACTAGGTTAGCTACCAGGTGAAATGTATTGGATCCAGCCAATTACTTAGGCAGCAGCGCAGCCCAGCCCAAAACATTACTATAAACTATGCAAACACTTATCCCTCTGGTTTTTCCTACACTGTACACCACTGGTGTAAACAAGCGAGGAACTTTTAACACTCACAACAGCAAAATGTTAGGGGCTGCAATAGCTATCATACAACTTGTGGAAGAGGCTGAGGGTGTTAAGGATGTGAATGCTTCTGACCAACCCACAGTGAGGAGACAGAGAAGAGTCTAGAGACCCAGGGTAATCTACTAAGGCTACATGAGCTGGAGATAGTGGAGCGCTATAGGGTGGACAGGGACCTCCTGCATCAAATTGTGGAGCTGTGCCAGCCATGCCTCAAACACACAACTAACAGAGGGGAACCCATCCCAGTGGACACCAAAGTATGTGCAGACCTAAGAATACTAGCTACAGGTACCTTCCAAAGGCCAACTGGGGATATGATGGGGATTTCACAGGCATCAGCATCCAGGGTAGTCCACCAGTTCCTGGATGCCATGTCAGCACATGTCAGTGAGCACATATATTTTCCCATCACCCGTGAGGTGTTGGCCAGCAATATGCATCTCTTCCACCAAATAGCAGAATACCCTGAGGTAGTGGGTGCAATAGACTGCATGCACATATGCATCAAAGCACCACCCAGTGAGCAGGGTAGGGTTTACATCAACCACAAGGGCTTCCCCTCCATCAACTGCCAGGTTGTGTGCGATGCCCAGGGCATAATACTGAATGTGTGTGCTGGCTGCCCTGGAAGCTATCACGATTCCCACATCTGGCATCTGACACAGCTGTACCAGAAGTATGCCAATGGGGACATCCCACACGGTCACCTAGTGGGGGATGCTGGATACGCAATGAAGCCATGGCTGATGACACCCATTAGAAATGCACACACACCTAAACAAGAACTCCATAATGAGGCACACGCACAAACAAGAATCATAATAGACCGTGTGTTTGGGATGCTCAAGTCATGGTTCCGGTGCCTGGACACATCCGGTGGAGCCTTGCAGTACTCACCAACTACATGTACTCAAATCATCCTTGTATGTGTCATGCCACACAACATGATCCTCTGGAAACAGCTGCAACAGAAGCAGCATGGGGCAGGGCCACACAGCCCCCCACCAATGCCAAGGCCTGCACAGGCACAGAGTGACTCGGAGGAGGAACGACCTGAGCCTGCCCCAGTAAGCAGAATGAGGCATGCCCAATATGCCCTGGCCCTGGCAAAGAAGCAACATATAGCACATACTCTGACATGGGAGGGACCCAGGGAATAGCACCTCTCTGTGACACTTACATACAGTAAAAAGGATGCCTAACATTACACTACCTATGCCAAACCATGCATATGTAGTATACTATGTGCATCCCACATAGGCAGCCCTGCAGAACCACCCTCAATACTGGGGCACCCACAAGATAAGGAACTCACACATGCCAGTCAGGAGGGGGGGGTCACATACCTAGCAACAGTCACAGCTAGCAGGACAGGTTTAGGCAAACACAAACAAAGGCTGTACTATGGCCTCTGAATGAGGGCTATGGGTACCCACCCCTGCAGGCCTACACAGACAGACTACAGCAGGCCAGGTAGTGGGAAGTCAGTTGTGAAGGCTAGGAAGTCAGAAACTAATATGTAGGTAATCAAAAGATAAGAACTGTAGTACACTGGTATGGCCTAGCCAACATGATAGGGAAGACTACAGACTGAAATGGAGTACTTGACATACCAGTACAATCCCAGCAAATGTGTACAAGTGTCAGGTGTGTCTCCCCATCCTACATAGAAATATAGTAACAGTCAGGTGCGCCCCCCCCCCAATCCTGTGTAGAAACATAGAGATAGTCAGGTGTTCCCCCCGCTATGCAGACATGTAACAACAGTCAATGCCAAATGATCGATGGATGCCCTGCAGACACAGCATGCTACCTGTCAGTGTACAACACAAAGGTCAGCACTGCAGTACAAACCAACTGGACATGATCCACATATGCAATACAGACAGCCTTACTGGGCATGCTCACACACTTAGAGAAATTAAGGCAATGTCAGTCAACAACATACTGAAAGGTCATACTGGGCATGCTCACACACTTATGAAGGCCATGTCTGCAAACACCAGTGGACCAGACATATCCTTCAGTTGCAATTGTTAGTGCAGACACTTGTCAAGATGCATCTCTCATGCCTTGCACACACAGTGGATAGGAATGCAGATATATATATGTAAGGACAACACACTATAATAAGCCAAAGGTTGATGGACATAGATGTGTGGAAGAGGGTGATGGTGACAAGGAGTCATCCAGGCCTGTCCCACCCAGCACACAGCCAAAGGGTCCCAAACACATGAGGTGCAGATGTCTATCAATGCAGATACTAGCGACGAGTACCTGTCAGCACCACAGACTATGTGGTGCACGTGCCAGCTGTGCAACGTGACTATACACGGAAGTAGTCATCTAGTAGCTGTATGCACGTACCTGTGACATATGACCCCTTGTGTAGCCGCATGTGGTGTGTCACCCCTACATGAATGTGTTATGGCCCATGCACACACCGCCCACCCCATAACACTACTATCACAAGCCTGCTGAGGTCATCCAATGTGAAATACACCTTTGGGAGAGTTGCAGCCTAGTAATCTCTATGTTGTGCCCCATAACTGTGTACTGCTTTAATGTGATAAACTAGTTCAGTAGGAGTTCTAACCCCAGACCTGGCAACTGTGAGTGTGTGTCTGACTGTGCAGAGAAGAATGCCTTTTAGGCTACTCACACTCCTTACAATTCATATACCCACCTTTGGCAAGGCTGCTGATGTCACCCACCTAGAAATGCACCTCTGGGACAGTTGTAGCCTAGTAATCTCCATAGCACATCCTGTAACTGTGTACGGCTAGTGTGTGATAAAGGAGTTTGGTGGAGTTTTAACCCCAAACCTGCCAACTGTGTTTGGGTGCATGTCTGACTGTGTAGAGAGCAATGTTTTTTAGGGTACTCACACCCCTTACAATTCATATACCCAAATTTGGCAAGGCTGCTGATGTCACCCACCTAGAAATATACCTCTGGGAAGGCTGTAGCCCAGTAATCTGCATAGCACATCCCATAACTACATACTGCTGTAGTGTGACAAACTAGCTAGGTAGGAGTTTTAACCCCAGATCTGGCAAGTGTGTTTGTGTGCATGTTTGACTGTGTAGAGAGTAATGCTTTTTAGGGTACTCACACCCCTTACAATTTATATACCCACCTTTGGCAAGGCTGCTGATGTCACCCACCTAGAAATACACCTCTGGGACAGCTATAGCCCAGTGATCTCCATATCATGTCCTGTAATTCCATATGGGTATAGTGTGATAAAGGAGTTAGGTGGGTGTTTAAACCCCAGACCTGCCAACTGTGTGTGTGCTTGTGTGCCTGTCTGACTGTGTAGAGAGTAATGCTTTTTAGGGTACTCACACCGCTTGCAATTCATATACCCAACTTTGGGAAGGCTGCTGATGTCACCCACCTAGAAATACACCTCTGGGAAGGCTGTAGCCCACTAATCTTTGTAGTGCATCCCATAATGCGTACTGCTGTAGTATGATAAACTAGTTAGGTAGGAATTCTGACCCCAGACCTGGCAACTGTGTGTGTTTTTGTGTGCAAGTCTGACTGTGTAGAGGGCAATGCTTTTTAGGGTACTCACACCCCTTACAGTTCATATACCCAGCTTTGGCAAGGTTGCTGATTTCACCCACCTAGAAATACACCTCTGGGAAGGCTGTAGCCTAGTAATCTCCGTAGCACATCCCATCACTGTGTACTGCTCTAGTGTGATAAATTAGTTATGTAGGAGTTCTAACCCCAGACCTGGCAACTCTGTATGTGTGTATGTCTGACTGTGTAGAGAGCATTGCTTTTTAGGGTACTCACACCCCTTACAATTCATATACCCACCTTTGGCAAGGCTGCTGATGTCACCCACCTAGAAATACACCTCTGGGAAGGTTGCAGCCCTGTAATCTCAGTAGCATGTCCTGTAACTGTGTACAGCTGTAGTGTGCTAAAGGAGTTAGGTGGGAATTCTAACCCCAGACCTACCAACTGTGTTTGTGTGTATGTCTGACTGTGTAGAGAGCAATGCTTTTTAGCGTACTCACACCCCTTACATTTCATATACATACCTTTGGCAAGGCTGCTGATGTCACCCACCTAGAAATAAACCACTGGGAAGTCTGTAGCATAGTATTGTCCGTAATACATCTTGTAACTGTGTACTACTACTATTGTATGAATTAGAGCTGTGGTAGGGTTCCATCCCCACTCATGGCAGTTCTGGATGCATTCTGTGTGTCACTGTCTGTGTAGGGAGTAGGCTAGTCACTCGCAGTACATTTCAAATGCCCTACTTTGGTAATCCTGCTGATGTCATTCATTGTAAATACACCTTTGGGGAAGGAGCTCTCTGGTAATACCTGTGGTGCGTCCTATGACAGCTCCATGATGTAGTGTGATATAGACCTCTCTTAGGAGGTTCTATACCCACACATGTTGGTTGTGGATGTTTTGTGTGTCTCACTGTCTGTATAGGAACAATGCATTGTAGGCTAGGCACTCGCAGTCAATTTCAAATGCCCTACTTTGGCAATCCTGCTGATGTCAGTCATTGTGAAATATACTTTTGTGGAAGGAGTACTCCAGTAACATCCATGGTGTGTACTATAACTGCATAGTGCTGTACTGTAATAAACTAATTAGGGAGGGGTTCTACTCCCAGACATGACAGGTGTGTGTGTGTGTGTGTGTGTGTGTGTGTGTGTGTGTGTGTGTGTGTGTGTGTGTGTGTGTTTGTAACCCATATCCTGTGTAGAGGTGGTTGTGACTGTGTGACCAATGTGGAGCGGGTTTTGCATATGTCTTACATGGTGGCCCTACCATATATCACAATGTCCACCATACAGGGATAACAGATGTGAAATGGCTGACAGGCTGGAGTGCAGAGCCAAACCCATACATGTGACATCAAGGCCAGGCAATCACAGTTAGCAACCCCAGTATTACCCAGAGCACACTCTCAACCCATGTCTCATACACATGCCTAGGCAACAGTCAATATGTGGGTAGTACACTGCATATTGGCCACTGATAGTAACTATGGAGTGACAGCAGTGGGCTACAGAGGGCATGTCAGCCTATCCATCTGTCCAATATGCATGTACATGCAGACAGTGCACCTCCCCCATGTGCCCCAACTGACACCTGCACCACCTGTGGTGCCATCACATGTGACACACAATGGACATACCATGCCTGATAGCATGCCCTGTATGGACAGATGCCACTGCCACCAAGGAATGTTGTTAGCATGCTCTCAATGTAGGTGTAGGGTAAACCTTTTGGCCATTACCAGTTCCCGTCACAGTTGGGCAGGACTGGCACAACTGATGATAATCTGTGTTCACAACATGGGTGGGACACCCCGGGTACAGTTCCACATGTCACTGTACATGCATGTGGGAGGTGTGCACATCCCAGGCACAGTCCATGTCATGGACTAAGGAACACATACATGGCAAACGATGCACAGCACTGGCCACACACAATAGTCACCCAGGTGACCAGATGGGGGATACAATACCCACCTGTGTAGGCAAATGCAGCCACTACATCCCTGAGGCATAATGCAGACCATTGTCATGTGACCTGATGCCAAGGTACACCCATCGCCTAGCCTTGTACAGATGTCTGGCACAGTCGAACACCTCACACCTCTGCAGACATGCACCCATGCATGTCAGTACTGGCACCCTGTGTGTTTGTGTGTGTGTTGTATGCTGTGTATGTTCACATCCACACTCCCTACAACCCCCATGGGCACACTGCAGCATGCAGTCTGATGTCAGGCACCTCCCCATACCCTTTGCCCATACAACCCCCATATGACTTGAGTGATGCATGTGATACCTGCACAGTGATGGGATGTGGCAATCCCACTACTGATGAGTTGTACTCCTAACCCTGCCAAGTGTGTTAATGTGTCTGTGTCCCTGTGAGAGTGTGGCTGTGTTGATTCTGGCACCTGTTCATGCAGACAGGCATGTGTACGTCACCTACCATATAGCTACTGTATCCCTGTTGCAGATGTCACTCAACATCACATATATGTTCTGAGTGCTCCACAACAGGTAACCCATGTGGCACATCCAATAACTGTGTCAAACCATGATAGCACTACATAGTTGTCAGATATTTGATACCCTGTGCTGGTAGGTGTGTAACACAAACATGATTTAGTTTTACTCTCCCACCCCTCCCTGACATGTCTTTGCCTCTGTCTGCCTCTCCCACCCCCTCTCTGGTGGATGTGGAGACCTACACCTGCTTTGCTTAGGAAGCAGCATGTGTATTTTAAGTGATGCTCATGATCAGCTGATGGCCTCTGCATGAATTGTAGCCCTCCCCTAGCTGATTGCATGTGAAACAGCTGTGGTAACATTCCCATAGCAAATTGCATGGAAACACACTCCAATATCTATGAACATCATGGCGGTGTTGGCCCTTTTCATCCACTGTGAGCAGGAACTAGATCTGTCGTGTGGCAAACAGCATCTCAGATGGATTGGGGTTTACCTCTAACAACATACATTGTGGAAACAGGGCTACAAACAGGAGGGGGATGTGCCTGACCTGACTACAGACTGTAAGTACTGCTATACTGCATTTGGAGTAATGTTGGTTTAACAGTGGTTGTGTGGATATGGCTGTCATACATGCCTCACTACCTGCCATGTAAGTTTCATTTTTATGAGAAATCCCCATCTGCAGGGTTATCTGCAGACTGGACAGTGTTGTGTCTTTGGTTTCATTTGTCACCCACTGAGCATCTATCTGTGGACTGCAGAAGGTAGTGTGAGGATTGCAGTCTGTAGATGGTGAAAACCGTGATAGTCACTGACGTCATATCTCTCATAGGACATATGTTTCAACAAATCCTGTTACAACAGTAAATGTATGCAGTTATCACAGCAACATGTCAATACTGGCCCTGTGTATGTGCTTCCACCCACACCTCTAGCAACCTTTGTACATATATAGTGCATGAAGTGGTGCATATGTGCTGTAAACCATAAATAGTGTCATCATATCTGAGAACAAGCCAGTGATATATCCGACTGCTACAGATGTTATGTACAGTAGGGGTTACATTTCATGACATTACCTGGACATTCTATGAATGTTTGTACAGTACTGAGGTCTGTGTACCTATGGTGAATGTCGACAGTTTGTGTATTGTTAATATGTACCTTAGCTTGTGTACAGACTGTGGTAGATGTCATTGTTCCAGTTCCCTTCCTATCAGATGTTACATGCTG
Organism: Protopterus annectens; assembly: GCF_019279795.1. Lineage (NCBI taxonomy): Eukaryota > Metazoa > Chordata > Ceratodontiformes > Protopteridae > Protopterus > Protopterus annectens. The sequence continues at coordinate 1,696,131,860 of NC_056733.1, read as the reverse complement.
CTCCACTGTATTTTACTGTATTGGCGTACATGTTTATAGGGCCATACACACATGTGCCCCATACCACAGACAGCCATGAGACCAAACTGTGTAGCTGGCCAGTATATGTAGGGTCAGTCTGTGAGTGGCACATATGAGGATGATGTAGAACAGATAGTCCATATACTGTAATATCATGCTAGCTAACCATATGTGGCTGTGGCTGTGTTCACATTGATTGTGGTTATGCACTTTCACACAGGTGTATCTTACCCTGTGCTGTGACATGCCTGTTGAGCCTGCTTTATATGCAGGTACATGTGCATTCCCCATAGGAGATGTAGGCCAGTGTTGAGCCAGTCTGCCTGAAGCCTGCACAGTGCATTGTTACATGCCTAGCAGCTTAGTGTACTTACCCAGTAAGATATCATGTGCAGATACTTGCCAGATGTACCGCTGCCAGGCCTCCCTTAACAGTCATGTATGTCAGACAGGACAGTGGGATACTGTGCAGATGTATGTCAATATCTAATGTGTCAGGCCAGACAGGTGTGTGTGAATGCATAACCTATGGTGGCAAATATATACCAGTCATTATGTGCTATAACCATCTACATGGCCGTCTACATCCATATTGTCAGGGCATGGTACACATGTGTAGCACTAAGGGATTATGTGTATACCTCTGGACTGTGCAGAGTGTGTCAGACTTTCCACATATATTGGCCAATATCTCTGCTGCAGTCCACAGTGGCATTACGTGCTAGCAGCAGTACTGTACAATAATGTCCTTAGGATGTCTGTCAGTAGCCAATGGCACACATGTTATAAGCAGATGTGACCTCCCACACACACCATGTCTCTGAAGACAATCCCAATGACAGTAGCAATAGTCTACTAGTATACCTGCTATGCATATCTGACATCCCCCTCAACTACAACATTGGGATCATAGGGGCTGGGGTTGGGCTACACTTCATGTCCAAGACATATGGTGGAAATATATGTACATATACCTATCCAAATAGCCAGATATATATGATTACACATGTGTACTACTCCCAATTAACACTGTC